>NW_027010054.1:0-35911 GCF_036934945.1 Oncorhynchus masou masou
ACCTTAAGGGAACATTTCGACAATCACCGTATGGTTAGTGAGAAAGTCCCTATTGGAACTGTACGGTCCCTTACTAGACGTCCGAAAACATTTTAAAAATTCGGGGACGGCGTCGGGCGCGGCAGCAGGGCCAGACCTACCGGGAAGTCATCAAATGAACTTTGTCGGACATTCGGTTTCGTTTAATAAAATAAACAAATTTTGGCCCATTTTTCGCTATGCGGAAGTTCCCACAAGAGGGCATAAGCAATCATATTGCTATTGGACAAAACATCCCAGATCACGGCGTGCCATATCTCGAAAACTGAAAATATTTCGAAGCCGAAACTTGGTGAGCGTAGGTTTGGCATAATGGGAAGATGGCCCCGAACAAGATGGCGTCTAGGCCTCAACGGTTTTGAGTTATGGCCATATTTCTGGGATTAAAGGTCCAAAATGAAAATAGAGAAAAGATTTTTCACTTCACGTCAAAGTCAATGAGCCTCCGGTGTCAATAAAAAAATCAGCCATTTATCTATCGTCATTTAAGAAATCGTGCGATGACCAGATCGTGATGTTCAGATATAGGTGTTTTTTTTTTTCAACGGTTACAGATCCAGTTGCAGGGTGTTCATACGAATATTTTAAAATGTGCTGCGGAGCTCTCGACATTTCTGTGATTTTCTATGATTTTCTGAAATAACACACACTCACTAAACCCTCCGTAAATAACTCAGTTCTTAACGTAAAGACTTAAAACTCAGGATTCTGTAAAAGGCATACCCCCAATGAGGATATGAGTTTATTTATAGCTTCCTGTGCCAACCCGGAAGTGCCATAATTGGTGTCTCAGGGGCTGTTTGGAAGGGTTAAAAAAAAATCAGATCTGTCCAAAACTTCATATGTGTGATTAGACAACCCCCATGAACTGTAAATCAGTCATTTTTCCCAACAGATGTCAAAGAAAAGCTCTCACACACACACACAGCAAGGATGGAGTGACAAAGCATGGTGTTTAAAGACACAGAGAGCAGGCAATGGCATAAACATAATCCCAAGGCCGTACCGAGTCAACAGGTGCCCCCGCTTGACCGTAGCTCGCTCGGTCTGAGCACAGCGACCATGAGAAAAATAGGCCCACAATGAAGCCTGCACCACAATGTCATTTGATTTTGGGTGACAGCGGCCGGAACCGTTAGGTTTAGAAGGACAATTCAAACACAGGACTGTTCCTAAGGTCCTCCCGATCTGTGCAAGCTAACCTTGACTGTGTGGCATTAACCTTTCACAGTTAAAAGAAGGTGTTTACATAAAAACAGTGTGCATTGACTTCTCTCCCCATAGGAATACATTGCCTGCTCCCCTAAATACAACCTGGGGTCTTTATGGGTTATGAATGCTGTATGAACCTGTCTTCTATGACATTCCATCAGACCACTATGAGGTCTACCTGTGTCGATTCTAAGCTTCCTGGAGCAACCGGAAGTGGTTAAATTGACCCAAAGGTATTTGGATGTACATCACCTCGAAGGTGAAAAGGCCTCTGCATTATTCAACCCTGTGGAGATCAGTCAATTCTCAACTTAAAGACTTAAAACTCAGGATTCCGTAGGTTTCTATGTCAGTCAAGACATGTGTGTATTTATAGCTTCCTGTGCCAACCGGAAGTGCCATAATTGGTGTCTCAGGGGCTGTTTGGAAGGGTTAAAAAATCAGATCTGTCCAAAACTTCATATGTGTGATTAGACAACCCCCATGAACTGTAAATCAGTCATGTTTCCCATAAAAATTCAAAGGAAAAATAAATCACACAGATACACAACTTGGATGGAGGGACGTATTGGGGTGTGTAGAGACTGACAGTGCCTCCAATAGTTGCTTTGTTCGAGCTAAAGAACCGTCAGACCTAGAGTTGAAACTTTAGAATCCTGTTCTAGACCTCAGGTAGATAGTGCGTGGTGAGTTACGGCGCTCTGAGGTTCTCGGACCGAGAAACAGCGTCGAACATTTGCAATGACTTCAATTCATTTTGACCATTACGAAAATGGCGACATTTAGAAATGTCCCAGAGACACAAGATTAGGTGCATTGTGACCGTCTCAGCCCATAGAGACAGAACCCAACATCTCGGTCCGATAGCTCATTCAAGGACCCCGTAGCAAGGCATGGAAAAAGTGGATTTTCAGCACCAATTAGGCTTTTACTCGGACACCAAATTACCTATGGCAAACTCGGGATTTCGCCTCACATAGGACTACACATAATGTCCGAACTGGCCCGCAGCTAGAAAGTAACTATGTGTTTTATGGTTTTTAAAGTTTTGTACCAGAAGGCCTTGTGAATTTTGGGCCAGCTCTGAAGTATGTTATACTTGGCTCTAAATGAGTTGGGAAAAGTGGGTTTGGTGTCAGTTTGCATGAGTTTGGTGTCAGAATGATATCAAATTGACTGATGGATGGTGACTTGCAGGTGACTCTTGTCCATTAGCAATATAGTGAGAAACATTTGCAATATGTTTTAACAGTGAGGTACCATCACCAAAAGTGACATTCTGAAATCAACCCAAACGAGCGAGGGAGAGGTACCAGAATCACTGCCCAGACATCCCGAGGTCATCGGGCCAGTCAATTTGGCATTCCTGCACAAATTTTCAGTGACTTTGCAAAAGTGAGAAACATTTGCAATATGTTTTAACAGTGAGGTACCATCACCAAAAGCGACATTCTGAAATCAACCCAAACGAGCGATGGAGAGGTACCAAAATCACTGCCCAGCCATCCCGAGGTCATCGGGCCAGTCAATTTGGCATTCCTGCATGATTTTTATGGCATGACAAATTGGTGATGGTGAATGCCCAGTTAACCATATGGCAAATGCACAGTGACTTTGAAAGAGTGAGAAAACATTGCCAAATGGACATTCTGAAATCAACCCTAACGAGCGATGGAGAGGTACCAGAATCACTGCCGAGCCATCCCGAGTTCATCGGGCCAGTCAATTTGGCATTCCTGCACAAATTTTCAGTGACTTTGCAAAAGTGAGAAAACATTTGCAATATGTTTTAACAGTGAGGTACCATCACCAAAAGCGACATTCTGAAATCAACTCAAACGAGCGATGGAGAGGTACCAGAATCACTTCCGAGCCATCCCGAGTTCATCGGGCCAGTCAATTTGGCATTCCTGCACGAATTTTCAGTGACTTTGCAAAAGTGAGAAACATTTGCAATATGTTTTAACAGTGAGGTACCATCACCAAAAGTGACATTCTGAAATCAACCCAAACGAGCGAGGGAGAGGTACCAGAATCACTGCCCAGACATCCCGAGGTCATCGGGCCAGTCAATTTGGCATTCCTGCACAAATTTTCAGTGACTTTGCAAAAGTGAGAAACATTTGCAATATGTTTTAACAGTGAGGTACCATCACCAAAAGCGACATTCTGAAATCAACCCAAACGAGCGATGGAGAGGTACCAAAATCACTGCCCAGCCATCCCGAGGTCATCGGGCCAGTCAATTTGGCATTCCTGCATGATTTTTATGGCATGACAAATTGGTGATGGTGAATGCCCAGTTAACCATATGGCAAATGCACAGTGACTTTGAAAGAGTGAGAAAACATTGCCAAATGGACATTCTGAAATCAACCCTAACGAGCGATGGAGAGGTACCAGAATCACTGCCGAGCCATCCCGAGTTCATCGGGCCAGTCAATTTGGCATTCCTGCACGAATTTTCAGTGACTTTGCAAAAGTGAGAAACATTTGCAATATGTTTTAACAGTGAGGTACCATCACCAAAAGTGACATTCTGAAATCAACCCAAACGAGCGATGGAGGTACCAGAATCACTGCCCAGACATCCCGAGGTCATCGGGCCAGTCAATTTGGCATTCCTGCACAAATTTTCAGTGACTTTGCAAAAGTGAGAAACATTTGCAATATGTTTTAACAGTGAGGTACCATCACCAAAAGCGACATTCTGAAATCAACCCAAACGAGCGATGGAGAGGTACCAAAATCACTGCCCAGCCATCCCGAGGTCATCGGGCCAGTCAATTTGGCATTCCTGCATGATTTTTATGGCATGACAAATTGGTGATGGTGAATGCCCAGTTAACCATATGGCAAATGCACAGTGACTTTGAAAGAGTGAGAAAACATTGCCAAATGTGACTTTGCAAAAGTGAGAAAACATTACCAAATGGACATTCTGAAATCAACACAAACAATGGCATCACCATAGTGTCCAGACTGTGCCGAGTCCATCCCGAGCGCCCATTGGGCCGGTCAATTTGGCACCATGCAAAAATAGGCCCAATATGAAGCCTGAAACCAGTACGTCATTTGATTTTGGGTGACAGTGCGGAACCGTTAGGTTTACCAAAAGACAATTCAACCACAGGAATGTTCCTAAGGTCCTCCTGATCTGTCCAAGCCTATCCTTGACCGTGTGACATTAACCCTTCACAGTCAAAAGAAGGTGTTTACATAAAAACAGTGTTCATTGACTTTCTCCCCATAGGAATACATTGGCTGCTCCACTAAATACAACCTGAAATCTTTATGGGTTATGAATGCTGTATGAACCTGTCTTTGGTACCAGTCCATCAGGCCACTATAAGGTCTACCTGTGTCGATTCTAAGCTTCCTGGACTTTGCAAAAGTGAGAAACATTTGCAATACAGTGAGGTACCATGACATTCTGAAATCAACCCAACCGGAAGTGGTTCAAATCGCCCTAAAAGTGTATACCCATACACTTCCTGCAATTTGATGGACATAGTGCATTGAACCCTGTGTAAATCAGTCAGTTTTGAATGGTAAAGACTTAAAACTCAGGACATTCTCTAATGGAATACCCCAATGAGGATGTATGTTGAGTTACAGCTTCCTGTGCCATCCCGGAAGTGCCATCAATTGGCATGTCTCATGGGCTGTTTGGATGGGGTTAAAAATGGTCAGATCTTTCCAAAACTTCATATGGCAAATGATTAGTGACCCCAAAACTGAAACATTTGCAATATGTTTTACCATGAACCATCACCAAAAGGACATTCTGAAATCAACAGATACACAACATGGATGGAGGGTACCAGTATCATTGGACATCCGTAGAGACTGACAGTGCCTCAATAGTTAGCTTTGAATGATATCAAATTGACTGATGGACAGTGACTTTGCAAAAGTGACTCTTGAAACATTTGCAATATGTTTTAACAGTGAGGTACCATCACCAAAAGCGACATTCTGAAATCAACCCAAACGAGCGATGGAGAGGTACCAGAATCACTGCCCAGCCATCCCGAGTTCATCGGGCCAGTCAATTTGGCATTCCTGCACAAATTTTCAGTGACTTTGCAAAAGTGAGAAAACATTTGCAATATGTTTTAACAGTGAGGTACCATCACCAAAAGTGACATTCTGAAATCAACCCAAACGAGCGATGGAGAGGTACCAGAATCACTGCCCAAGCCATCCCGAGTTCATCGGGCCAGTCAATTTGGCATTCCTGCATGATTTTTATAGCATGACAAATTGGTGATGGTAATGCCCAGTGTTAACTGAAATCATATGGCAAATGCACAGTGACTTTGCAAAAGTGAGACAACATTTGCAATATGTTTTAACAGTGAGGTACCATCACCAAAAGTGACATTCTGAAATCAACCCAAACGAGCGATGGAGAGGTACCAGAATCACTGCCCAACCATCCCGAGTTCATCGGGCCAGTCAATTTGGCATTCCTGCATGATTTTTATGGCATGACAAATAGGTGATGGTGAATGCCCAGTTAACCATATGGCAAATGCACAGTGACTTTGCAAAAGTGAGACAACATTTGCAATATGTTTTAACAGTGAGGTACCATCACCAAAAGCAAAATTCTGAAATCAACCCAAACGAGCGATGGAGAGGTACCAGAATCACTGCCCAGCCATCCCGAGTTCATCGGGCCAGTCAATTTGGCATTCCTGCATGATTTTTATGGCATGACAAATTGGTGATGGTGATGCCCAGTTAACCATATGGCAAATGCACAGTGACTTTGAAGAGTGAGAAAAATCACCAAATGGACATTCTGGAATGGCGATGCCCAGAATCACTGCCAAGCCATCCCGAGTTCATCGGGCCAGTCAATTGGCATTCCTGCATGATTTTTATAGCATGACAAATTGGTGATGGTGAATGCCCAGTTAACCATATGGCAAATGCACAGTGACTTTGAAAGAGTGAGAAAAATCACCAAATGGACATTCTGGAATCAACCCTAACGAGCGATGGAAGGTACCAGAATCACTGCCAAGCCATCCCGAGTTCATCGGGCCAGTCAATTTGGCATTCCTGCATGATTTTTATAGCATGACAAATTGGTGATGGTGAATGCCCAGTTAACCATATGGCAAATGCACAGTGACTTTGCAAAAGTGAGAAAACATAAACAAATGGACATGATGAAATCAACACCACGAGTGATTGAAAGGAACAAAAATCACTGCCCGGCCATCCGAGTTCATCAGGCCAGTCAATTTTGCATTTCTGAAGGATTTTTGAGAATGTCAAATTTCTTATGACATTTGGCCCCCACAAAACATATGCCTTATGCACAAGCAAAAAAAAAAAAAAAAAAACATTATGATAATAAAATATGACTAAAGTATGTTGATACAGTTCTTATACGTGTGTAACTGACACAAAATTCGAAAATTTTTCGAAAAACGGTCAGAAAGCACTTTTTAGGGGTGTGTGAAGTTTTTTATGAAATTTAATAATTTTTGACTTTTGACTTCTGACTTCCTATGAAATCATATTGCAGATGGACAAAACACATGCAATAATGCGCAAGTAAAAAAAAAAAAAATTATGATAATAAAATATGACTAAAGTATGTTGATACAGTTCTTATACGTGTGTAACTGACACAAAATTCGAAAATTTTTCGAAAAACGGTCCAGAAAGCACTTTTTAGGGGTGTGTGAAGTTTTTTTATGAAATTTAATAATTTTTGACTTTTGACTTCTGACTTCCTATGAAATCATATTGCAGATGGACAAAACATATGCAATAATGCGCAAGTAAAAAAAATAAAAAATTATGATAATAAAATTGGACAAAAGTATTTTCATACAGTTCTTATACATGTGTAATTGACAAAAAAGCGAAAGAATTTGAAAAACGGTCAGAAAGCACTTTTTTAAGGGGTGATAAGTTTTTTTTTTAAATCCATTTTTTCAAAATTTGGCTTTTGGATGTTGACTTGGAGTCCAATATCAATATGAAAAACCATGGTGGAGCGCACACGCCACCTGTTGGATTTTTGAAGTGTTACAACTGGCAATAGCCATATGGCATTTGAAGTAAACTTTGCATGAATCAACGCCGCTTTGGGTGGTATTGGCCAATGTGTACATGGTTTGTCCTATGCCAATAATTTGCCATTCATTTTTGTCCACTATGGGGGTGAATTCCCTTACTGTTTTAGTTCTGTATTTAGGCTGAGATCAACAAAATGGAGAAATGGTCAGATTTGCCCGAAGGCAGGGCGGGGGAGAGCTTTGTATGCATCGCGGAAGTTCAAGTAGCAATGATACAGAAATTTGCCAGCTCGTGTCGCGCATTCGATATGCTGATAAAATTTATGGAGTATTGATCTTAGGTTAGCTTCGTTAAAATCCACAGCTACAATAAATACAGCCTCAGAATGTATAATTTCTAGTTTACAAAGTCCAGTGAAGTTCTTTCAGGGCCGAAGAGGTATCTGCTTGGGGATATACACGGCTGTGACTATGATCAAAGAGAATTCTCTTGGAAGATAATGCGGTCGACATTTGGTCGTAGGAATTCTAGGTCAGGTGGCCAAAATAACTTGAGTACCTGTATGTTGTTATGAATACACAATGAGTCGTTAATCATAAGGCATACACCCCGCCCTTCTTCTTACCAGGAAGATGTTTGTTTCTGTCGGCGCGATGCATGAAGAAACCGGGTGGCTGTACCGACTCTGACAACTTATCCCGAGTGAGCCACGTTTCCGTGAATCAGAGAATGTCTCTGTCTCTGGAAGGCAATTCGTGCTCTCATTTTGTCCACCTTGTTATCTAGAGATTGGACATTGGTGAGTAATATGCTAGGAAGTGGTGGATGGTGTGCTCGCCTTCTGTGTCTGACCAGTAGGCCGCTCCGGCTGCCTCTCCTGCGGCGACTGCGTTGTTTTGGGTCGGCCTCTGGGTTAAGATCCCATGTCCAGGGTGGAGGTCCGAACAAAGGATCCCCTTTGGGAAAGACGTATTCCTGGTCATAATGATGGTAAGTTGACATCGCTTTTATATCCAATAGTTCTTCCCGGCTTTATCTAATAACACTTGAGATTTTCTGGCCTAACAATGTAAGAAATAATATATAAAAAAACGAATAACTGCATCGTTTTCTAAGGACCTGAATGTCGACCATCTCTGTCGGCGTCATCATGTTGATACGATAGGAAAGGGGATGCGTAGTCAGTTGCACAACTTCATTTCAACCGAAATGTGTTTTTCCGCATTTAACCCCTCTGAATCAGAGAGGTGCGCAGGGCTGCCTTAACCAACGTCCATGTCATTGGCGCCCAGAAGCTGATCAGTGGGCAACGCCGGCCCCATTTTCTGTTAAGCTGGGTTGTCAAGCAAACTCACATTCAAAGTCAAACGCAGCTTCAGCAAGAGATCTGCTCTCTCTCACTGTGTCTTCAATTAGACAGCCACGATCATGGATCATAACAAAATGATCATTGAAGTGCATTATGCTCATGATTCCTGAAATTAAAGTGTCTGCCCGGCCGTGTGCCTTCTGCCCTCGCTAGGGCCTGTTGGTGTAATGAGCAAGCCACTCTCCTCTCCCCCTCTGCCCTCAGAACACAGCTTTGGAAGCTTCATCCCCTTGACTCTGTCGAAGAGGAGGGGTCTCAGCTTTTGTAGGTGTATTCAGCTCAATAGCAACTATTTTAAAGCCAAGGTATTTGATATGGCTTTGAGATATGGAGCAGCGCGCACGCAAAATGTGCACCAACTATTGCAAGGGCATAGGTCTATAGGTCTCATGGGTAGTAGCCTACAACTGCTACACGTTTTAGGACATTAAACTTACTGTTGGATGAATGCATGGATACTAGCAGTGGGTATTATATTTAGAGTTAGCAATCTAGTTCATGTGTTTTGAGTTTCCACTTCCTCTTCCTCTTCCAACTTCCTACACTTCCTCTCCCTCTTCTTAGCCTATGACATGAGCTAGTGCATATAAAGATGTATGTCGTTCATCTCTAATGAACAAAAAATGATCAGGAAATTCTGCAGTCCCTATTTTGACATTAAAATAGAAACTATAGTCTAATTGTCCACCGAAATTCATGACAAATAACTAGATTACGTTGCACATCACAATATCCTGAATCATGCATTCCTGCTTGTACATGTTAGATTAAACAACTTGTTTCTTGAATACCTGTCACTGTAGAGAGCTTTTTAATGTCAGGACCCGGTTCTGAACCTGGGTCTCCGGAGTGAGAAACAGTCACTTAACCAACTGAGCCACGAATAGTCAGCAGAACCCAGAAGATGAGGCAGACACAGCAGTACTTAAGACGGTGTATTTAATAAAGTAAAAAGGAGAAGTCCTTCAATACAAAAAATGGCAAATCCAAAAGGTGGTAGGAATAGCACAAAAAAGCCTCAAGAGATACTCGAAAACAAAAACAGAATTCCACAAGAGCATCCACCGGAAAGCGACAAGAATACACAGAACACTAGGGCTGGGTGCTAACATACAAACACAGAGCCCAGAACTGAGGGAAACTAAGGGTTTAAATACAATCAGGGGAAACGAGGCACAGGTGCAAATAATAATGGGGAACAAGGGAAAAAACATAAGGTCAAAAAGCACAATGGGGGCACCTAGTGACCAAAACCCGGAACAACCCTGGCCAAATCCTGACAGAATCCCCCTAGGAACGGCTCCTGGCGTTCCTACCAGCTCTCTCAGGGTGGAGGGCCCTGAACTGCGAATGAGGTCAGGGTCCAGGATGTCTTTGGCAGGAACCCAGGAGCGTTCCTCGGGACGTAGCCTTCCCAGTCCACCAGATACTGCCAGGACCGCTGCACCCCGGCGGGGAATCAGTATCCGATGGACGGTATAAGCCGGCTGGCCTCCAATGACACGAGGCGGAGGGGGAGGTCTGGGACAAGGGAGAAAAAACAACAGGTTTTAACAATGAAATGTGAAATGTGGGATTAATCTTAAGGGATCTGGGTAAGTGTAGGCGATAAGAAACTGGGTTAACTCTCCTGGCAACCTTGAAGGGACCGATGTATTTTTGGGACAGCACGAGACTCCACCCGTAGAGGTAAGTCTCTTGTGGAGAGCCAGACTCTCTGGCCGGGGCGCAGGGTAGGCCGGGACGACGGCGTCTGTTGGCTTGTTGTTGGTACCTCTGTGAGCCGCATAAGATTAAGACGGGTCTTCCTCCACATAAGCCGACAGCGTCTGACGAACTTCAAGGCTGAAGGCACTCTGACTTCTGCCTCCTGGTCGGGAACAATGGAGGAGCATAGCCAAACTGACACTCGTGCGGGGACATACCAGTGGAGGAGCGCAAGGTGTTGTGCGTATTCGGCCCAAACAATAAAGGATGACCATGTGGACGGGTTGTCCGAGTCATACATCGGAGGGTGGTTTCCAGCTCTTGATTCATCCTCTCTGTTTGCCGTTGGACTCCGGATGGTACCCTGAAGATAGACTGGCAGAAGCCCCCATGAGTTGGCAGAAGGCCTTCCAAAACCTTGAGGCGAACTGGGGACCTCTGTCAGAAACCATATTTTGAGGAATGCCGAAGACTCGGAACACATGATTAATTACCAACTCCAGCGTTTCCTTGGCAGAAGGTAACTTAGTCAGAGGACAAACCTGGCCGCCTTTGAAAACCTGTCGATTATGACTAGGATAGTAGTATTGCCATGGGATGGAGAAGTCCAGTAATAAAGTCCAATGAGATATGGGACCAGGGTCTGTGGGGAACAGGTAAAGGGTGAAGGAGTCCTTGAGGGCGGAGGTGAGAAGATTTGCCCTGGCAGCACATGGGACAGGCATTGGCGAAAGTGGCAACGTCTTCTCCTATGGTAGGCCACCAGAACTTACGCTGGATGAACTCCAAGGTGCGACCTACGCCCGGATGACAGGTGAGGGGGCGGAGGAGTGCCCCCACAGAAGGACCTGAGTCCTCACTGCCTTGGGGACAAACAACCGATTGGCAGGACCTCCTTTCGGGTCCCGGTTCGCTAGCTTGAGCACGTCTCACGGTATCCTCAACTTGCCCACGAGATCGGAGCCACAATCTTAGCAGCAGGAAGGACAGGCATGTCCGTGTCATCTCGAATGGCAGGGTGTAGACTCGGGACAGGGCATCCGGTTTGAGATTCTTCGACCCGGGCCGATAGGTGAGGATAAACTGGAATCGATTGAAGAAAGAGACCATCTAGCTTGTCTAGAGTTCAACCGCTTCGCCTGCTGGATATACTCCAGATTTTTGTGGTCCGTAAGCACTTGAAACGGGTGAGAAGCCCCCTCGAGCCAGTGTCTCCATTCCTTCAATGCCATCTTAACCGCTAGGAGTTCACGATCCCCACATCGTAGTTCCTCTCAGTCGGGGTAAGCCGGTGTGAAGAAAGCGCACGGATGAAGCTTCTTGTCTTCACCCCTCTGAGACAGGACAGCTCCAACACCAACCTCTGATCGTCTACCTCCACCACAAATGGTTCATCCGTGAGTCGGTAGTATCAGGATGGGAGCAGAGAGAACGCGCTGCTTGAGTCCTTGGAAGGCCGTCTCAGCTTCTCTTCCCCACAAAAACCTTGCATTGCCACCCTTGGTTAAAGCTGAGAGAGGGCTGCCACCAAGCTGAAGTTCTTGATGAACTTGCGGTAAAAGTTTGTGAAGCCCAGGAAACGCTGAACTTCCTTAACGGATTTGGGGGTGGGCCAATCCGCTACGCCCCTACCTTCCTGGGGTCCATTTGGACTCGACCGGGTTCCACTACAAATCCCAGGAATTGTACTCGGGATGAATGGAATTCACATTTTTCCGGCTTAACGTACAGATGGCTGTCCAGGAGGCGTTTGAGTACTTGTCTGACATGCTTAGTGTGTTCTTGAAGGGAGCTCGAAAAGATGAGGATGTCATCCAAGTAAACGAACACAAATATGTTAAGCATATCCCTAAGCACATCGTTTATGAGCGCTTGGAACACCGCTGGGGCGTTGGTCAGGCCGAAGGGCATCACCAAGTATTCATAGTGACCAGTAGGCGTGTTGAAGCGGTCTTCCACTCGTAACCAGGTCTGATCCGCACAAGATGGTATGCGTTCCGCAGGTCAAGCTTAGTGAAAACAACTGCTTCCTGGAGCAGCTCGAAGGCTGTGGCCATAAGGGTAGCGGGTAACGGTTACGGACGGTTATGGCATTGAGTCCCCGGTAGTCGATGCAGGGCCGTAATCCACCGTCTTTCTTGGCCACAAAGAAAAACCCTGCTCCCGCCGAGGTGGATGGACGCATGAGGCCTGCTTCCAGAGCGTCCTTGATGTAGGTATCCATAGCAGCTCGTTCGGGTGGAGATAGGGAAAAGATCCGACCCCTGGGGCAAGTGCCCGGAAACAGGTCGATGGGGCAATCGTAAGGTCTATGGGGTGGTAGCATGGTGGCCCTCTGTTTGCTAAACACCAGTTTGAGGTCATGGTAACACTCGGGAACTCGGGTCAGGTCGATGGACTCCAAAGACTCGGGAGTAGAACTCGGGGAACTCTGGAAAATACAAGTAGCTTGGCACATAGGACCCCACTGCTTGATAGTGCCCACAGACCAGTCGATGTGAGGGTTATGGCTGTGAAGCCAGGGGTATCCAAGGACGAGAGGGAACTCGGAACAGGAGATCAAATGAAAGTTCATCAATTCCTGGTGTTGTGAAACTGAAAGTCGCAAGGAGGTAGTGACATGAGTGACAAGTCCAGATCCCAAAGGGCTTCCATCCAATGTAGTGACCCTCATGGGTTCCTTAGAGGTTCAGAGGGAACGCCATTCTCCTTCGCCCAGACACCATCCATGAAGTTACCTGCGGCTCAGAGTCTACCAAGGCTTGAAGGTGAAGCTTGTGGTTGTCCCAGGAGGGTGACTGGAATGAGCAGGCGGGAGTTGGACGGATGGGAGGAGGTTATGTTCCCCTGGGCCCGGGACACGTGGAACGGAAATGGCCCGGTTTGCCGCAATATAGACAGCGTCGCTCCCTCATCCGGCGGTCTCTCTCAGCCTGGGAGATGCGTCCAATCTGCATGGGTTCCGATGGAGCCAGCGAGGATAAGGTGGGGACTCGGAGCTGGGACTGATAGGGGCTAGAGGTCTACGGTTGAGTTCTCTCTCTCTCAGACGCTGGTCAACGCGTGAGGCCAACTTGATCAGGGACTCGAGATTGTCCTGTGGTTCCCGAGTGGCCAGTTCATCTTGGATAGTGTCGGAAGGCCTTTCAGAAAGCACACTGTGAGCGCCTCGTTGTTCCAGCCACTTGCTGCTGCCACCGTGCGGAACTGGATGGCATAGTCCGTCACGCTGCGCCAACCTTGGTGGAGAGTCAGGAGCTGTTTGGCTGAGTCAGAACCACTGCTTGGGCCTTGAAACACTCGTTTGAATTCTCAGCAAAGGCAGAGTAGCTGGCACAGCAGGAACTATGGGCATCACACAGCAGTAGCCCAGGCCAGGGCTTTTTCCCGACAGCAGGGTGATGATATAAGCGATCTTAGACCGGTCGGTGGGAAACGCAGAAGGTTGTAGCTCAAAGGAGAGAGAACATTGGGTGAAAAACCCTTTACAAGCACTTGGATCACCTGAGAACCGTTGGTGGAAGACGAGGTTCAGCCAGGGGGTTAACTGCCATGGGTACGTGAATCTGAGGTACTGGGACGGACCTGTTGCCGGGGTAAGGCGATCAGATATTTGCTTAATGGAAGTCAGCATCTCCGACAGAAGATGAGAATGTCTAGCCATTAAGGCCTCTTGCTGAACCAGGGGCGGCTTCGTGGCGTTGGACAGTCTCCTGGTGGTGGGACAGCATGGCAAAAGGTCCTGGGAACTGGCTGCCTCTGGGTTCATTTATGTCTCTGTGTTTCTGTCAGGACCCGGTTCACGAACCTGGGTCTCCGGAGGAGAAACAGTCACTTAACCAACTGGAGCTACCTAATAGTCAGCAGAACCCAGAAGATGAGGCAGACACAGCAGTACTTAAGACGGTGTATTTAATAAAGTAAAAGGAGAAGTCCTTCAATACAAAAATGGTAAATCCAAAAGGTGGTAGGAATAGCACAAAAAAGCCTTAAGAGATACTCAAAAACAGAATTCCACAAGAGCATCCACCGGAATCGACAAGAATACACAGAACACTAGGGCTGTTAACATACAAACACAGAGCACAGAACTGAGGGAAACCCCAAGGTTTAAATACAATCAGGGAAAACGAGGCACAGGTGCAAATAATAATGGGGAACAAGGGAAAAAACATAAGGTCAAAAAGCACAATGGGGGCATCTAGTGACCAAAACCTGGAACAACCCTGGCCAAATCCTGACATTTTAATATCTCTATTTGGTTTGGTCAGGGTGTGATTTGGGTTGGGCATTCTATGTTTTGTTATCTATGATTTTGTATTTCTATGTTTTGGCCGGGTATGGTTCTCAATCATGGACAGCTGTCTATCGTTGTCTGATTGGGAACCATACTTAGGTAGCCCTTTTTCCATCCTTTCTTTGTGGGAAGTTAACTGTTTAGGGCACATAGCCTTTGAGCTTCACGGTTTGTTTTTGTAGTGTTTATTAGGAGGAATTTGTTCGCGTCATTTTGATTAATAAAAGGAACATGTACGCTCAGCACGCTGCACCTTGGTCCTCTTCTTTTAATAGCCGTGACAATACCTGTCACGACTTCCGCCAGTTGGCTCTCCTGCCCGTTCGGGGCGGTGCTCGCGGTTATCGTCTACGTCTATTAGCCACTACCGATCCCTTTCCGTGTATCTGTTGTTTTTTTCTGATTGGTTTCACCTGTGTGTTGTTTAGTTTATTAGTGTCTGTATTAAATGTAGGTTGTCACGCCCTTGTTTTGTGCGAGATTGTTTATTTTGTCATTCATTTTGTCTGTCGGTGTTTTGTGTTTCTTATTCTCCGGTTAGTCTGTTATCCTGTGTTTGGATAATTTCTGCCCTGTGTGTTTTGGGTTGACCGTGTTTATTTTGTTCCCGAGGAGAATAAAACTTTATATCATTATCTGCTCTCTGCGCCTGATTCCACCCACCTTGATTAGACGTGACAATACCTCAATAGTCTATTTGTTTTACTTCTTAATAAAGTACTATGAATTACTTTCTGAAGTGATTACTGCTGACTTGTGTCCGACCAAATCATGGGCTGGTGCCACCAGCTGTAAAAGTTACTGACACCAGGGGAAAATGTTAGTCTGGAGCCCGGTAATAATAATTAACACATAGGGTAGGTGTTGATTCAGGAGAACACATATGACAGGCACTAATTTGCAATATTGCCTAAGTTGTTAGCTTGGCATTCATAAAATATGAGGGCTTAAACACAGACAGAGGAACAGTTATAGTGGTGAGTTGTATCTCCAGAGGAACAGTTATAGTAGTGAGTTGTATCTCAGACAGAGATACAGTTATAGTAGTGAGTTGTATCTCCAGACAGAGGAACAGTTATAGTGGTGAGTTGTATCTCCAGACAGAGGAACAGTTATAGCAGTGAGTTGTATCTCCAGACAGAGGAACAGTTACAGCAGTGAGTTGTATCTCCAGACAGAGGAACAGTTATAGCAGTGAGTTGTATCTCAGACAGAGGAACAGTTATAGCAGTGAGTTGTATCTCCAGACAGAGGAACAGTTAGTGGTGAGTTGTATCTCCCATAGGAACAGTTATAGTAGTGAGTTATATCTCCAGACAGAGGAACAGTTATAGTAGTGAGTTGTATCTCCAGACAGAGGAACAGTTATAGTGGTGAGTTGTATCTCCAGACAGAGGAACAGTTATTGTAGTGAGTTGTATCTCCAGACAGAGGGACAGTTATAGTAGTGAGTTGTATCTCCAGACAGAGGGACAGTTATAGTAGTGAGTTGTATCTCAGACAGACAGATGGGCAGTTATAGTAGTGCGTTGTATCTCAGAGGAACAGTTAAATAGTGGTGAGTTGTATCTCCAGACAGAGGGGACAGTTATAGTAGTGAGTTGTATCTCCAGACAGAGGGGACAGTTATAGTAGTGAGTTGTATCTCCAGACAGAGGAACAGTTATAGTGGTGAGTTGTATCTCCCAGACAGAGGACAGTTATAGTAGTGAGTTGTATCTCCAGACAGAGGAACAGAGTGGTGAATCTCCAGACAGAGCAGTGAGTTGTATCTCCAGACAGAGGAACAGTTAAAGTGGTGAGTTGTATCTCCAGACAGAGGAACAGTTATAGTGGTGAGTTATCTCCAGAGGAACAGTTAAAGTAGTGAGTTGTATCTCCAGACAGAGGAACAGTTATAGTGGTGAGTTGTATTTCCAGAGGAACAGTTAAAGTGGTGAGTTGTATCTCCAGACAGAGAAACAGTTATAGTAGTGAGTTGTATCTCCAGACAGAGGAACAGTTATCGTAGTGAGTTGTATCTCCAGACAGAGGGACAGTTATAGTAGTGGTGAGTTGTATCTCCAGACAGAGGAACAGTTATAGTGGTGAGTTGTATCTCCAGAGGAACAGTTATAGTGGTGAGTTGTATCTCCAGACAGAGGAACAGTTATAGTGGTGAGTTGTATCTCCAGACAGAGGAACAGTTATAGTGGTGAGTTGTATCTCCAGACAGAGGAACAGTTATAGTGGTGAGTTGTATCTCCAGAGGAACAGTTATAGTGGTGAGTTGTATCTCCAGACAGAGGAACAGTTATAGTGGTGAGTTGTATCTCCAGACAGAGGGACAGTTATAGTGGTGAGTTGTATCTCCAGACAGAGGAACAGCTATAGTGAGGTGAGTTGTATCTCCAGACAGAGGAACAGTTATTCCAGACAGAGGCAGTGGTGAGTTGTATCTCCAGACAGAGGAACAGTTATAGTGGTGAGTTGTATCTCCAGACAGAGGAACAGTTATAGTGGTGAGTTGTATCTCCAGAGGAACAGTTATAGTGGTGAATCTCCAGAGGAACAGTTATAGTGGTGTCAGGAACAGTTATGAGTATCTCCAGAGGAACAGTTATTGGTAGTTGTTTCCAGACAGAGGGACAGTTATAGTGGTGAGTTGTATCTCCAGACAGAGGAACAGTTATAGTGGTGAGTTGATCTCCAGACAGAGGAACAGTTATAGCAGTGAGTTGTATCTCCAGACAGAGGAACAGTTATAGTGGTGAGTTGTATCTCCAGAGGAACAGTTATAGTGGTGAGTTGTATCTCCAGACAGAGGAACAGTTATAGTGGTGAGTTGTATCTCCAGAGGAACAGTTATATTGGTGAGTTGTATTTCAGACAGAGGAACAGTTATAGTGGTGAGTTTGTATCTCCAGACAGATTGACAGTTATAGTGGTGAGTTTATCTCCAGATATTTATAGGAACAGTTATAGCAGACAGAGGAACAGGTGGTGAGTTGTATCTCCAGACAGAGGAACAGTTATATTGGTGAGTTGTATCTCAGACAGAGGAACAGTTATGGTGGTCCAGAGGAACAGTTATAGTGTGATCTCCATACAGAGGGAACAGTTATAGTGGTGAGTTGTATCTCCAGACAGAGGAACGAGTTGTATATCCAGACAGAGGAACAGTTATAGTGGTGAGTTGTATCTCCAGACAGAGGAACAGTTATAGTGGTGAGCTGTATCTCCAGACAGAGGAACAGTTATAGTGGTGAGTTGTATCTCCAGACAGAGGAACAGTTATAGTGGTGAGTTGTGGAACAAGTGGTGAGTTGTATCTGAACAGTTTTATTGGTGAGTTGTATCTCCAGACAGAGGAACAGTTATAGTAGTGGTGAGTTGTATCTCCAGAGGAACAGTTATAGTGGTGAGTTGTATCTCCAGACAGAGGAACAGTTATTGTAGTGAGTTGTATCTCAGACAGAGGAACAGTTATAGTGGTGAGTTGTATCTCCAGAGACAGAGGAACAGTTATTGTAGTGAGTTGTATCTCCAGACAGAGGAACAGTTATAGTGGTGAGTTGTATCTCCAGACAGAGGAACAGTTAGAATGTTGAGTTGTATCTCCAGAGGAACAGTTATAGTGGTGAGTTGTATCTCCAGACAGAGGAACAATTATAGTGGTGAGTTGTATTTCCACAAGAACAGTTATAGTGGTGGTGTTTGTATCTCCAGACAGATTGAACAGTTATAGTGGTGAGTTGGATCTCCAGAACAGTTATAGAGGGAACAATTATAGTGGTGAGTTGCATCTGAACAGTTATAGTGGTGAGACAGAGGAACAGGTATAGAAGTGGTGAGTTGTATCTCCAGACAGAGGAACAGTTATAGCAGTGAGTTGTATCTCCAGACAGAGGAACATGTATCTCCAGAGGAACAGTTATAGTAGTGAGTTATCTCCAGACAGAGGGACAGTTATAGCAGTGAGTTGTATCTCCAGACAGAGGAACAGTTATAGGGTGAGTTGTATCTCCAGACAGAGGAACAGTTATAGGGGTGAGTTGTATCTCCAGACAGAGGAACAGTTATAGTGGTGAGTTGTATCTCCAGACAGAGGAACAGTTATAGTGGTGAGTTGTATCTCCAGACAGAGGAACAGTTATAGTGGTGAGTTGTATCTCCAGACAGAGGAACAGTTATAGTGGTGAGTTGTATCTCCAGACAGGAACAGTTATAGTGGTGAGTTGTATCTCCAGACAGAGGAACAGTTATAGTGGTGAGTTGTATCTCCAGAGACAGTTATAGTGGTGAGTTGTATCTCCAGACAGAGGAACAGTTATAGTGGTGAGTTGTATCTCCAGACAGAGGAACAGTTATAGTGGTGAGTTGTATCTCCAGACAGAGGAACAGTTATAGTGGTGAGTTGTATCTCAGACAGAGGAACAGTTATAGTGGTGAGTTGTATCTCCAGACAGAGGAACAGTTATAGTGGTGAGTTGTATCTCCAGACAGAGGAACAGTTATAGTGGTGAGTTGTATCTCCAGAGGAACAGTTATAGTGGTGAGTTGTATCTCAGACAGAGGAACAGTTATAGTGGTGAGTTGTATCTCCAGAGGAACAGATAGGGGTAGTTGTATCTCCAGAGGAACAGTTATAGTGGTGAGTTGTATCTCCAGACAGAGGAACAGTTATAGTGGTGAGTTGTATCTCCAGACAGAGCAGAAGTTGGATCTCCAGATTATAGTGGTGAGTTGTATCTCCAGACAGAGGAACAGTTATAGTGGTGAGTTGTATCTCCAGACAGAGGAACAGTTACAGTTGTATCTCCCAGACAGAACAGTTATGTGGTGAGTTATCTCCAGACAGAGGAACAGTTATAGTGGTGAGTTGTATCTCCAGACAGATGGACAGTTATAGTGGTGAGTTGTATCTCCAGACAGAGGAACAGTTATAGTGGTGAGTTGTATCTCCAGACAGAGGAACAGTTATAGTGGTGAGTTGTATCTCCAGACAGAGGAACAGTTATAGTGGTGAGTTGTATCTCCAGAGGAACAGTTATAGTTGTGAGTTGTATCTCCAGACAGAGGAACAGTTATAGTGGTGAGTTGTATCTCCAGAAGAACAGTTATAGTGGTGAGTTGTATCTCCAGACAGAGGAACAGTTATAGTGGTGAGTTGTATCTCCAGACAGAGGAACAGTTATAGTGGTAGTTGTATCTCCAGAGGAACAGAGTTGTATCTCCAGACAGAGGAACAGTTATGATAGTAGTGAGTTGTATCTCCAGAGGAACAGTTATAGTGGTGAGTTGTATCTCCAGACAGAGGAACAGTTATAGTGGTGAGTTGTATCTCCAGACAGAGGAACAGTTATGGTAGTGAGTTGTATTCCAGACAGAGGGACAGTTATAGTGGTGAGTTGTATCTCCAGACAGAGGGACAGTTATAGTAGTGAGTTGTATCTCCAGAGGAACAGTTAGTAGTGAGTGATCTCCAGACATAGGAACAGTTATAGTGGTATCTCCAGAGGAACAGAGGAACAGTTATAGTGGTGAGTTGTATCTCCAGACAGAGGAACAGTTATAGTGGTGAGTTGTATCTCCAGACAGAGGAACAGTTATAGTAGTGAGTTGTATCTCCAGACAGAGGACAGTTATAGTGGTGAGTTGTATCTCCAGACAGAGGAACAGTTATAGTAGTGAGTTGTATCTCCAGACAGACAGTTATAGTGGTGAGTTGTATCTCCAGAGGAACAGTTATAGTGGTGAGTTGTATCTCCAGACAGAGGAACAGTTATAGTAGTGAGTTGTATCTCCAGACAGAAGAACAGTTATAGTGGTGAGTTGAATCTCCAGACAGAGGAACAGTTATAGTGGTGAGTTGTATCTCCAGACAGAGGAACAGTTATAGTGGTGAGTTGTATCTCCAGAGGAACAGTTATAGTGGTGAGTTGTATCTCCAGAAGAACAGTTATAGTGGTGAGTTGTATCTCCAGACAGAGGAACAGTTATAGTGGTGAGTTGTATCTCCAGACAGAGGAACAGTTATAGTGGTGAGTTGTATCTCCAGACAGAGGAACAGTTATAGTGGTGAGTTGTATCTCCAGACAGAGGGACAGTTATAGTGGTGAGTTGTATCTCCAGAGGAACAGTTAGAGTGGTGAGTTGTATCTCCAGACAGAGGAACAGTTATAGTAGTGAGTTGTATTTCTAGACAGAAGAATAGTTATAGTGGTGAGTTGTATCTCCAGACAGAGGAACAGTTATAGTGGTGAGTTGTATCTCCAGACAGAGGAACAGTTATAGTGGTGAGTTGTATCTCCAGACATAGAACAGTTATAGTAGTGAGTTGTATCTCCAGACAGAGAACAGTTATAGTGGTGAGTGGTGAGTTGTATCTCCAGACAGAGGAACAGTTATAGTGGTGAGTTGTATCTCCAGACAGAGGAACAGTTTAGTAGTGAGTTGTCCAGACAGAGGGACAGTTATAGTAGTGATCTCAGACAGAGGAACAGAGTATCTCCAGAGGAACAGTTATTGTAGTGAGTTGTATCTCCAGACAGAGGGACAGTTATCGTAGTGAGTTGTATCTCTAGAGGAACAGTTATGGTAGTGAGTTGTATCTCCAGAGGAACAGTTATAGTGGTGAGTTGTATCTCCAGACAGAGGAAACAGTTATGGTAGTGAGTTGTATTTCCAGAAGAACAGTTATAGTAGTGAGTTGTATCTCCAGACAGAGGGACAGTTATAGTGAGTTGTATCTCTAGAGGAACAGTTATGGACAGTGAGGTCTCCAGAGGAACAGTTATAGTGGTGAGTTGTATCTCCAGACAGAGGAAACAGTTATAGTGGTGAGTTGTATCTCCAGACAGAGGAACAGTTATAGTAGTGAGTTGTATCTCCAGACAGAGGACAGTTATAGTGGTGAGTTGTATCTCCCAGACAGAGTATCTCCAGACAGAACAGTTATAGTGGTGAGTTGTATCTCCAGACAGAGGAACAGTTATAGTAGTGAGTTGTATCTCCAGACAGAGGAACAGTTATAGTGGTGAGTTGTATCTCCAGACAGAGAACAGTTATAGTGGTGAGTTGTATCTCCAGACAGAAGAACAGTTATAGTAGTGAATTGTATCTCCAGACAGAGGAACAGTTATAGTAGTGAGTTGTATCTCCAGACAGAGGAACAGTTATAGTGGTGAGTTGTATCTCCAGACAGAGGAACAGTTATGGTATTGAGTTGTATCTCCAGGCAGAGGGATACAGTGAGTTTATCTCCAGACAGAGTAACGGTTATAGTGGTGAGTTGTATCTCCAGACAGAGGAACAGTTATAGTGGTGAGTTGTATCTCCAGACAGATTGACAGTTATAGTAGTGAGTTGTATTCCAGAGGAACAGTTATAGTCCAACAGAGGAAGTTGTATCTCCAGACAGAGGAACAGTTATCGTGGTGAGTTGTATCTCCAGAGGAACAGTTATTGTAGTGAGTTGTATCTCCAGACAGAGGAACAGTTATAGTGGTGAGTTGTATCTCCAGACAGAGGAACAGTTATAGTAGTGAGTTGTATCTCCAGACAGAGGAACAGTTATAGTGGTGAGTTGTATCTCCAGACAGAGGAACAGTTATAGTGGTGAGTTGTATCTCAGACAGAGGAACAGTTATAGTGGTGAGTTGCATCTCCAGAGGAACAGTTATAGTGGTGAGTTGTATCTCCAGACAGAGGAACAGTTATAGTAGTGAGTTGTATCTCCAGACAGAAGGACAGTTATAGTAGTGAGTTGTATCTCCAGACAGAGGAACAGTTATAGTGGTGAGTTGTATCTCCAGACAGAGGAACAGTTATAGTGGTGAGTTGTATCTCCAGACAGAGGAACAGTTATAGTGCTGAGTTGTATCTCCAGACAGAGGAACAGTTATAGTGTTGAGTTGTATCTCCAGAGGAACAGTTATAGTGGTGAGTTGTATCTCCA
The DNA here is from genome assembly GCF_036934945.1 of Oncorhynchus masou masou. Lineage (NCBI taxonomy): Eukaryota > Metazoa > Chordata > Actinopteri > Salmoniformes > Salmonidae > Oncorhynchus > Oncorhynchus masou. The sequence goes on from NW_027010054.1 coordinate 22,609, forward strand.
GACAGAGGAACAATTACAGTGGTGAGTTGTATTTCCACGAGGAACAGTTATAGTGGTGGTTTGTATCTCCAGACAGATTGGCAGTTATAGTGGTGAGTTGTATCCAGACAGAGGAACAGTTATAGCAGTGAGTTGTATCTCCAGACAGAGAACAGTATATGAGTTGATCTCGTGCATTGTATCTCCAGACAGAGGAACAGTTATAGGGTGAGTTGTATCTCCAGACAGAGGAACAGTTAAAGGGTGAGTTGTATCTCCAGAGGGGAACAGTTATAGTAGTGAGTTTTGTCTCCAGACAGAGGAACAATTATAGTGGTGAGTTGTATCTCCATAGGAACAGTTATAGTGGTGAGTTGTATCTCTAGACAGAGGAACAGTTATCGTAGTGAGTTGTATCTCCAGACAGAGGAACAGTTATAGTGGTGAGTATCTCCAGACAGAGGAACAGTTATAGTGGTGAGTTGTATCTCCAGACAGAGGAACAGTTATAGTGGTGAGTTGTATCTCCAGACAGAGGAACAGTTATAGTGGTGAGTTGTATCTCCAGACAGAGGAACAGTTATAGTGGTGAGTTGTATCTCCAGAACAGAGGAACAGAGGAACAGTTATAGTGGTGAGTTGTATCTCCAGACAGAGGAACAGTTATAGTGGTGAGTTGTATCTCCAGACAGAGGAACAGTTATAGTGGTGAGTTGTATCTCCAGAGGAACAGTTATAGTGGTGAGTTGTATTCCAAAGGAACAGTTATAGTGGTGATCTCCAGACAGAGGAACAGTTATAGTAGTGAGTTGTATCTCCAGACAGAGGAACAGTTATAAGTGAGCTGTATCTGAATCCAGAGGAACAGTTATAGTGGTGAGTTGTATCTCCAGAGGAACAGTTATAGTAGTGAGTTGTATCTCCCAGAAGAACAGAGGAGACAGAGTTATAGTGGTGAGTTGTATCTCCAGACAGAGGAACAGTTATAGTGGTGAGTTGAATCTCCAGACAGAGGAACAGTTATAGCAGTGAGTTGTATCTCCAGAGGAACAGTTATAGTGGTGAATCTCCAGAGTGAGTTGTATCTCCAGACAGAGAACAGTTATAGTGGTGAGTTGTATCTCCAGACAGAGGAACAGTTATAGTGGTGAGTTGTATCTCCAGACAGAGGAACAGTTAGAGTTGTATCTCCAGACAGAGGAACAGTTATAGTGGTGAGTTGTATCTCCAGAGGAACAGTTATAGTGGTGAGTTGTATCTCCAGACAGTGGTGAGGGAACAGTTATAGTAGTGAGTTGTATCTCCAGACAGAGGAACAGTTATAGTGGTGAGTTGTATCTCCAGACAGAGGAACAGTTATAGTGGTGAGTTGTATCTCCAGACAGAGGAACAGTTATAGTGGTGAGTTGTATCTCCAGACAGAGGAACAGTTATAGTAGTGAGTTGTATCTCCAGAGGAACAGTTATAGGTGAGTTGTATCTCCAGACAGAGGAACAGTTATAGTGAGTTGTCTAGACAGAAGAATAGTTATAGTGGTGAGTTGTATCTCCAGACAGAGGAACAGTTATAGTAGTGGTTGTATCTCCAGACAGAGGGACAGTTATAGTGGTGAGTTGTATCTCCAGACAGAGGAACAGCTATAGTGGTGAGTTGTATCTCCAGACAGAGGAACAGTTATAGTAGTGAGTTGTATTCCAGAGGAACAGTTATAGTGGTGAGTTGTATCTCCAGAGGAACAGTTATAGTGGTGAGTTGTATCTCCAGAGGAACAGTTATAGGTGAGTTGTATCTCCAGACAGAGGAACAGTTATAGTGGTGAGTTGTATCTCCCAGAGGAACAGTTATAGTGGTGAGTTGTATTCCAGGGGAACAGTTATAGTGGTGAGTTGAATCTCCAGACAGAGGAACAGTTATTGTAGTGAGTTGTATCTCCAGACAGAGGGACAGTTATCGTAATGAGTTGTATCTCTAGGAGGGAACAGTTATGGTAGTGAGTTTATCTCCAGAGGAACAGTTATAGTGGTGAGTTGTATCTCCAGACAGAGGAACAGTTATAGTGGTGAGTTGTATTTCCAGAAGAACAGTTATAGTAGTGAGTTGTATCTCCAGACAGACAGAGGAACAGTAGTGGTGAGTTATGCAGACAGAGGAACAGGTGAAGTGAGTTGTATCTCCAGAGGAACAGTTATAGTGGTGAGCTGTATCTCCAGAGGAACAGTTATAGTGGTGAGTTGCATCTCCAGACAGAGGAACAGTTATAGTGGTGAGTTGTATCTCCAGAGGAACAGTTATAGTGGTGAGTTGTATCTCCAGACAGAGGGAACAGTTATAGTGGTGAGTTGTATCTCCAGACAGAGGAACAGTTATAGTGGTGAGTTGTACAGTTATAGTAGTGAGTTGTATCTCCAGACAGAGGAACAGTTATAGAGTGAGTTGTATCTCCAGACAGAGGAACAGTTATAGTGGTGAGTTGTATCTCCAGACAGAGGAACAGTTATAATGGTGAGTTGTATCTCCAGACAGAGGAACAGTTATAGTGGTGAGTTGTATCTCCAGACAGAGGAACAGTTATAGTGGTGAGTTGTATCTCCAGACAGAGGAACAGTTATAGTGGTGAGTTGTATCTCCAGAGGAACAGTTTTAGTATCTCCAAAGAACAGTTATAGTGGTGAGTTCTATCTCCAGAGGAACAGATAGTGTGAGTTGTATCTCCAGAGGAACAGTTATAGTGGTGAGTTGTATCTCCAGACAGAGGAACAGTTATAGTGGTGAGTTGTATCTCCAGACAGAGGAACAGTTATAGTGGTGAGTTGCATTCCAGAGAGAACAGTTATAGTGGTGAGTTGTATCTCCAGACAGAGGAACAGTTATAGCAGTGAGTTGTATCTCCAGACAGAGGAACAGTTATAGTAGTGAGTTGTATCTCCAGACAGAGGAACAGTTATAGTGGTGAGTTGTATTCCAGAGGAACAGTTATAGTGGTGAGTTGTATTCCAGAGGAACAGTTATAGTGGTGAGTTGTATCTCCAGACAGAAGAACAGTTATAGTGGTGAGTTGTATCTCCAGACAGAGGAACAGTTATAGTGGTGAGTTGCACCTCCAGACAGATGAACAGTTATAGTGGTGAGTTGTATCTCCAGACAGAGGAACAGTTATAGTAGTGACAGATTCCAGACAGAGGAAGTTATAGGAATCCTGGAGGAACAGTTATAGGTGAGTTGCATTCCAGACAGAGAACAGTTATAGTGGTGAGTTGTATCTCCAGACAGAAGAACAGTTATAGTGGTGAGTTGTATCTCCAGAGGAACAGTTATAGTAGTGAGTTGTATCTCCAGACAGAGGAACAGTTATAGTGGTGAGTTGTATCTCCAGAGGAACAGTTATAGTAGTGAGTTGTATCACCAGAGGAACAGTTATAGTGGTGAGTTGTATCTCCAGACAGAGGAACAGTTATAGTGCAGTGAGTTGTATTCCCAGTTATAGTGGTGAGTTGATCTCCAGACAGAGGAACAGTTATAGAGGTGAGTTGTATCTCCAGACAGAGGGACAGTATAGTAGTAGTCCAGAGGAACAGGTGAGTTGTATCTCCAGACAGAGGAACAGTTATAGTAGTGAGTTGTATCTCCAGAGGAACAGTTATAGTGGTGAGTTGTATCTCCAGACAGAGGAACAGTTATAGTAGTGAGTTGTATCTCCAGACAGAGGGACAGTTATAGTGGTGAGTTGTATCTCCAGACAGAGGAACAGTTATAGTGGTGAGTTGTATCTCCAGACAGAGGAACAGTTATAGTAGTGAGTTGTATCTCCAGACAGAGGGACAGTCATAGTGGTGAGTTGTATCTCCAGACAGAGGAACAGTTATAGTGGTGAGTTGTATCTCCAGACAGAGGAACAGTTATAGTGGTGAGTTGTATCTCCAGACAGAGGAACAGTTATAGTAGTGAGTTGTATCTCCAGACAGAGGACAGTTATAGTGTGAGTTGTATCTGAGTGGTGTTATCTCCAGACAGAGGAACAGTTATTGTAGTGAGTTGTATCTCCAGACAGAGGGACAGTTATCCCAGAGGAACAGTTATAGTGGTGAGTTGTATCTCCAGAGGAACAGTTATAGTGGTGAGTTGTATCTCCAGACAGAGGAAACAGTTATAGTGGTGAGTTGTATCTCCAGACAGAGGGACAGTTATAGTGGTGAGTTGTATCTCTAGAGGAACAGTTATGGTGGTGAGGTGTATCTCCAGAGGAACAGTTATAGTGGTGAGTTGTATCTCCAGACAGAGGAACAGTTATAGTGGTGAGTTGTATCTCCAGACAGAGGAACAGTTATAGTAGTGAGTTGTATCTCCAGACAGAGGGACAGTTATAGTGGTGAGTTGTATCTCCAGACAGAGGAACAGTTATAGTGGTGAGTTGTATCTCCAGACAGAGGAACAGTTATAGTGGTGAGTTGTATCTCCAGACAGAGGAACAGTTATAGTGGTGAGTTGTATCTCCAGACAGAGGAACAGTTATAGTGGTGAGTTGTATCTCCAGAGGAACAGTTATAGTGGTGAGTTGTATCTCCAGAGGAACAGTTATAGTAGTGAATTGTATCTCCATACAGAGGAACAGTTATAGTAGTGAGCTGTATCTCCAGAAGGAACAGTTATAGTGGTGAGTTGTATCTCCAGACAGAGGAACGGTTATGGTATTGAGTTGTATCTCCCAGAGGAACAGTTATAGCAGTGAGTTGTATCTCCAGAGGAACAGTTATAGTGGTGAGTTGTATCTCAGACAGAGGAACAGTTATAGTGGTGAGTTATTCCAGACAGAGATGCAGTTATAGTAGTGATTTGTATCTCCAGACAGAAGAACAGTTATAGTGGTGAGTTGTATCTCCAGACAGAGGAACAGTTATAGTGGTGAGTTGTATCTCCAGACAGAGGAACAGTTATAGTGGTGAGTTGAATCTCCAGACAGAGGAACAGTTATTGTAGTGAGTTGTATCTCCAGAGGGACAGTTATCGGTGAGTTGTATCTCTAGAGAAACAGTTATGGTAGTGAGTTGTATCACCAGAGGAACAGTTATAGTGGTGAGTTGTATCTCCAGACAGAGTGAAACAGTTATAGTGGTGAGTTGTATCTTGAAGAACAGTTATAGTGGTGAGTTGTATCTCCAGACAGAGGGACAGTTATAGTAGTGAGTTGTATCTCCAGACAGAGGAACAGTCATAGTGGTGAGGTGTATCTCCAGAGGAACAGTTATAGTGGTGAGTTGTATCTCCAGACAGAGGGAACAGTTATAGTAGTGAGTTGTATCTCCAGACAGAGGGACAGTTATAGTGGTGAGTTGTATCTCCAGACAGAGGAACAGTTATAGTGGTGAGTTGTATCTCCAGACAGAGGAACAGTTATAGTGGAGTTGTATCTCCAGACAGAGGGACAGTTATAGTAGTGAGTTGTATCTCCAGACAGAGGAATGGTTATAGTGGTGAGTTGTATCTCCAGAAGAACAGTTATAGTGGTGAGTTGAATCTCCAGACAGAGGAACAGTTATTGTGGTGAGTTGTATCTCCAGACAGAGGAACAGTTATCGTAATGAGTTGTATCTCCAGAGGAACAGTTATGGTAGTGAGTTGTATCTCCAGAGGAACAGTTATAGTGGTGAGTTGTATTCCCAGAGAAACAGTTATGGTAGTGAGCTGCTATAGTGGTGAGTTGTATTCCAGAGGAACAGTTATAGTGGTGAGTTGTATCTCCAGACAGAGGGACAGTTATCGTAGTGAGTTGTATCTTCAGGGAGGAACAAAGGCTAGTGGTGAGGTGTATCTCCAGACAGAGGAACAGTTATAGTGGTGAGTTGTATCTCCAGACAGAGGAACAGTTATAGTAGTGAGTTGTATCTCCAGACAGAGTGAACAGTTATAGTGGTGAGTTGTATCTCCAGACAGAGGAACAGCTATAGGGGTGAGTTATATCTCCAGAGGAACAGTTTTATTGGTGAGTTGTATCTCCAGACAGAGGAACAGTTATAGTGGTGAGTTCTATCTTATAGTAGTGAGTTGTATCTCCAGACAGAACAGTTATAGTGGTGAGTTGTATCTCCAGACAGAGGAACAGTTATAGTGGTGAGTTGTATCTCCAGACAGAGGAACAGTTATAGTGGTGAGTTGTATCTCCAGACAGAGGAACAGTTATAGTGGTGAGTTGTATCTCCAGACAGAGGAACAGTTATAGTGGTGAGTTGTATCTCCAGACAGAGGGACAGTTATAGTAGTGAGTTGTATCTCCAGACAGAGGAACAGTTATAGTAGTGAGTTGTATCTCCAGAGGAACAGTTATAGTGGTGAGTTGTATCTTCAGACAGAGATACAGTTATAGTAGTGAGTTGTATCTCCAGACAGAAGAACAGTTATAGTGGTGAGTTGTATCTCCAGACAGAGGAACAGTTATAGTTGTGAGTTGTATCTCCAGACAGAGGACAGTTATAGTGGTGAGTTGAATCTCCAGACAGAGGAACAGTTATAGTAGTGAGTTGTATCTCCAGACAGAGGAACGGTTATAGTGGTGAGTTGTATCTCCAGAGGAACAGTTATAGTAGTGAGTTGTATCTCCAGACAGAGATACAGTTATAGTAGTGAGTTGTATCTCCAGACAGAAGAACAGTTATAGTGGTGAGTTGAATCTCCAGACAGAGGAACAGTTATAGTAGTGAGTTGTATCTCCAGACAGAGGAACGGTTATAGTGGTGAGTTGTATCTCCAGAGGAACAGTTATAGTAGTGAGTTGTATCTCCAGACAGAGATACAGTTATAGTAGTGAGTTGTATCTCCAGACAGAGGAACAGTTATAGTGGTGAGTTGTATCTCCAGGCAGAAGAACAGTTATAGTGGTGAGTTGTATCTCCAGACAGAGGAACAGTTATAGTTGTGAGTTGTATCTCCAGACAGAAACAGTTATAGTGGTGAGTTGTATCTCCAGAGGAACAGTTATAGTGGTGAGTTGTATCTCCAGACAGAGGAACAGTTATAGTAGTGAGTTGTATTTCCAGACAGAAGAATAGTTATAGTAGTGAGTTGTATCTCCAGACAGAGGAACAGTTATCGTAGTGAGTTGTATCTCCAGAGAGGAACAGTTATAGTGGTGAGTTGTATCTCCAGACAGAGGAACAGTTATAGTGGTGAGTTGCATCTCCAGACAGAGGAACAGTTATAGTAGTGAGTTGTATCTCCAGACAGAGGGACAGTTATAGTGGTGAGTTGTATCTCCAGACAGAGGAACAGTTATAGTGGTGAGTTGTATCTCCAGACAGAGGAACAGTTATAGTAGTGAGTTGTATCTCCAGACAGAGGGACAGTTATAGTGGTGGGAGTTGTATCTCCAGACAGAGGAAGCTATAGTGGGAATCTCCAGAGGAACAGTTATAGTGGTGAGTTGAATCTCCAGACAGAGGAACAGTTATTGTAGTGAGTTGTATCTCCAGACAGAACAGCTATCGTAATGAGTTGTATCTCTAGAGGAACAGTTATGGTAGTGAGTTGTATCTCCAGAGGAACAGTTATAGTGGTGAGTTGTATCTCCAGACAGAGGAAACAGTTATGGTAGTGAGTTGTATTTCCAGAGGAACAGTTATAGTGGTGAGTTGTATCTCCAGACAGAGGGACAGTTATCGCAGGTGAGTTGTATCTCTAGAGGAACAGTTATGGTAGTGAGGTGTATCTCCAGAGGAACAGTTATAGTGGTGAGTTGTAAGACAGAGGAAACAGTTATAGGGGTGAGTTGTATCTCCAGACAGAGGAACAGTTATAGTAGTGAGTTGTATCTCCAGACAGAAGGACAGTTATAGTAGTGAGTTGTATCTCCAGACAGAAGAACAGTTATAGGGGTGGTGTATCCATACAGAGGAACAGTTATAGTGGTGAGTTGTATCTCCAGACAGAGGAACAGTTATAGTGGTGAGTTGTATCTCCAGACAGAAGAACAGTTATAGTAGTGAGTTGTATCTCCAGACAGAGGAACAGTTATAGTAGTGAGCTGTATCTCCAGACAGAGGAACAGTTATAGTGGTGAGTTGTATCTCCAGATAGAGGAACGGTTATGGTATTGAGTTGTATAGTGCTGAGTTGTATCTCCAGACAGAGGAACGGTTATAGTGGTGAGTTGTATCTCCCAGAGGGAACAGTTATAGTGGTGAGTTGTATCTCCAGACAGAGATGCAGTTATAGTAGTGATTTGTGTATCTCAAATGAGAGGAAAGTTATAGTGGTGAGTTGTATCTCCAAGACAGAGGGAACAGTTATAGTGGTGAGTTGTATCTCCAGACAGAGGAACAGTTATAGTGGTGAGTTGAATCTCCAGACAGAGGAACAGTTATTGTAGTGAGTTGTATCTCCAGACAGAGGGACAGTTATCGTAAGTTGTATCTCTAGAGAAACAGTTATGGTAGTGAGTTGTATCACCAGAGGAACAGTTATAGTGGTGAGTTGTATCTCCAGACAGAGGAAACAGTTATGGTAGTGAGTTGTATTTCCAGAAGAACAGTTATAGTAGTGAGTTGTATATCCAGACAGAGGGACAGTTATCGTAGTGAGGTGTATCTCCAGAGGAACAGTTATAGTGGTGAGTTGTATCTCCAGACAGAGGAACAGTTATAGTAGTGAGTTGTATCTCCAGACAGAGGGACAGTTATAGTGGTGAGTTGTATCTCCAGACAGAGGAACAGTTATAGTGGTGAGTTGTATCTCCAGACAGAGGAACAGTTATAGTAGTGAGTTGTATCTCCAGACAGAGGGACAGTTATAGTAGTGAGTTGTATCTCCAGACAGAGGAATGGTTATAGTGGTGAGTTGTATCTCCAGAGGAACAGTTATAGTGGTGAGTTGAATCTCCAGACAGAGGAACAGTTATTGTAGTGAGTTGTATCTCCAGACAGAGGGACAGTTATCGTAATGAGTTGTATCTCTAGAGGAACAGTTATGGTAGTGAGTTGTATCTCCAGAGGAACAGTTATAGTGGTGAGTTGTATCTCCAGACAGAGGAAACAGTTATGGTAGTGAGTTGTATTTCCAGAGGAACAGTTATAGTGGTGAGTTGTATCTCCAGACAGAGGGACAGTTATCGTAGTGAGTTGTATCTCTAGAGGAACAGTTATTGTAGTGAGGTGTATCTCCAGACAGAGGAACAGTTATAGTGGTGAGTTGTATCTCCAGACAGAGGAACAGTTATAGTAGTGAGTTGTATCTCCAGACAGAAGGACAGTTATAGTAGTGAGTTGTATCTCCAGACAGAGGAACAGTTATAGGGGTGAGTTATATCTCCAGAGGAACAGTTATAGTGGTGAGTTGTATCTCCAGACAGAGGAACAGTTATAGTAGTGAGTTGTATCTCCAGACAGAAGGACAGTTATAGTAGTGAGTTGTATCTCCAGACAGAGGAACAGTTATAGTGGTGAGTTGTATCTCCAGAGGAACAGTTATAGTGGTGAGTTGTATCTCCAGATAGAGGAACAGTTATAGTGCTGAGTTGTATCTCCAGACAGAGGAACAGTTATAGTGGTGAGTTGTATCTCCAGAGGAACAGTTATAGTGGTGAGTTGTATCTCCAGACAGAAGAACAGTTATAGTAGTGAATTGTATCTCCATACAGAGGAACAGTTATAGTAGTGAGCTGTATCTCCAGACAGAGGAACAGTTATAGTGGTGAGTTGTATCTCCAGACAGAAGAACAGTTATAGTAGTGAATTGTATCTCCATACAGAGGAACAGTTATAGTAGTGAGCTGTATCTCCAGACAGAGGAACAGTTATAGTGGTGAGTTGTATCTCCAGACAGAGGAACGGTTATGGTATTGAGTTGTATCTCCAGGCAGAGGAACAGTTATAGCAGTGAGTTGTATCTCCAGACAGAGTAACGGTTATAGTGGTGAGTTGTATCTCCAGACAGAGGAACAGTTATAGTGGTGAGTTGTATCTCCAGACAGAGATGCAGTTATAGTAGTGATTTGTATCTCCAGACAGAAGAACAGTTATAGTGGTGAGTTGTATCTCCAGACAGAGGAACAGTTATAGTGGTGAGTTGTATCTCCAGACAGAGGAACAGTTATAGTGGTGAGTTGAATCTCCAGACAGAGGAACAGTTATTGTAGTGAGTTGTATCTCCAGACAGAGGGACAGTTATCGTAGTGAGTTGTATCTCTAGAGAAACAGTTATGGTAGTGAGTTGTATCACCAGAGGAACAGTTATAGTGGTGAGTTGTATCTCCAGACAGAGGAAACAGTTATGGTAGTGAGTTGTATTTCCAGAAGAACAGTTATAGTAGTGAGTTGTATATCCAGACAGAGGGACAGTTATCGTAGTGAGTTGTATCTCTAGAGGAACAGTTATGGTAGTGAGGTGTATCTCCAGAGGAACAGTTATAGTGGTGAGTTGTATCTCCAGACAGAGGAACAGTTATAGTAGTGAGTTGTATCTCCAGACAGAGGGACAGTTATAGTGGTGAGTTGTATCTCCAGACAGAGGAACAGTTATAGTGGTGAGTTGTATCTCCAGACAGAGGAACAGTTATAGTAGTGAGTTGTATCTCCAGACAGAGGGACAGTTATAGTAGTGAGTTGTATCTCCAGACAGAGGAATGGTTATAGTGGTGAGTTGTATCTCCAGAGGAACAGTTATAGTGGTGAGTTGAATCTCCAGACAGAGGAACAGTTATTGTAGTGAGTTGTATCTCCAGACAGAGGGACAGTTATCGTAATGAGTTGTATCTCTAGAGGAACAGTTATGGTAGTGAGTTGTATCTCCAGAGGAACAGTTATAGTGGTGAGTTGTATCTCCAGACAGAGGAAACAGTTATGGTAGTGAGTTGTATTTCCAGAGGAACAGTTATAGTGGTGAGTTGTATCTCCAGACAGAGGGACAGTTATCGTAGTGAGTTGTATCTCTAGAGGAACAGTTATTGTAGTGAGGTGTATCTCCAGACAGAGGAACAGTTATAGTGGTGAGTTGTATCTCCAGACAGAGGAACAGTTATAGTAGTGAGTTGTATCTCCAGACAGAAGGACAGTTATAGTAGTGAGTTGTATCTCCAGACAGAGGAACAGTTATAGGGGTGAGTTATATCTCCAGAGGAACAGTTATAGTGGTGAGTTGTATCTCCAGACAGAGGAACAGTTATAGTAGTGAGTTGTATCTCCAGACAGAAGGACAGTTATAGTAGTGAGTTGTATCTCCAGACAGAGGAACAGTTATAGTGGTGAGTTGTATCTCCAGAGGAACAGTTATAGTGGTGAGTTGTATCTCCAGATAGAGGAACAGTTATAGTGCTGAGTTGTATCTCCAGACAGAGGAACAGTTATAGTGGTGAGTTGTATCTCCAGAGGAACAGTTATAGTGGTGAGTTGTATCTCCAGACAGAAGAACAGTTATAGTAGTGAATTGTATCTCCATACAGAGGAACAGTTATAGTAGTGAGCTGTATCTCCAGACAGAGGAACAGTTATAGTGGTGAGTTGTATCTCCAGACAGAAGAACAGTTATAGTAGTGAATTGTATCTCCATACAGAGGAACAGTTATAGTAGTGAGCTGTATCTCCAGACAGAGGAACAGTTATAGTGGTGAGTTGTATCTCCAGACAGAGGAACGGTTATGGTATTGAGTTGTATCTCCAGGCAGAGGAACAGTTATAGCAGTGAGTTGTATCTCCAGACAGAGTAACGGTTATAGTGGTGAGTTGTATCTCCAGACAGAGGAACAGTTATAGTGGTGAGTTGTATCTCCAGACAGAGATGCAGTTATAGTAGTGATTTGTATCTCCAGACAGAAGAACAGTTATAGTGGTGAGTTGTATCTCCAGACAGAGGAACAGTTATAGTGGTGAGTTGTATCTCCAGACAGAGGAACAGTTATAGTGGTGAGTTGAATCTCCAGACAGAGGAACAGTTATTGTAGTGAGTTGTATCTCCAGACAGAGGGACAGTTATCGTAGTGAGTTGTATCTCTAGAGAAACAGTTATGGTAGTGAGTTGTATCACCAGAGGAACAGTTATAGTGGTGAGTTGTATCTCCAGACAGAGGAAACAGTTATGGTAGTGAGTTGTATTTCCAGAAGAACAGTTATAGTAGTGAGTTGTATATCCAGACAGAGGGACAGTTATCGTAGTGAGTTGTATCTCTAGAGGAACAGTTATGGTAGTGAGGTGTATCTCCAGAGGAACAGTTATAGTGGTGAGTTGTATCTCCAGACAGAGGAACAGTTATAGTAGTGAGTTGTATCTCCAGACAGAGGGACAGTTATAGTGGTGAGTTGTATCTCCAGACAGAGGAACAGTTATAGTGGTGAGTTGTATCTCCAGACAGAGGAACAGTTATAGTAGTGAGTTGTATCTCCAGACAGAGGGACAGTTATAGTAGTGAGTTGTATCTCCAGACAGAGGAATGGTTATAGTGGTGAGTTGTATCTCCAGAGGAACAGTTATAGTGGTGAGTTGAATCTCCAGACAGAGGAGCAGTTATTGTAGTGAGTTGTATCTCCAGACAGAGGGACAGTTATCGTAATGAGTTGTATCTCTAGAGGAACAGTTATGGTAGTGAGTTGTATCTCCAGAGGAACAGTTATAGTGGTGAGTTGTATCTCCAGACAGAGGAAACAGTTATGGTAGTGAGTTGTATTTCCAGAGGAACAGTTATAGTGGTGAGTTGTATCTCCAGACAGAGGGACAGTTATCGTAGTGAGTTGTATCTCTAGAGGAACAGTTATTGTAGTGAGGTGTATCTCCAGACAGAGGAACAGTTATAGTGGTGAGTTGTATCTCCAGACAGAGGAACAGTTATAGTAGTGAGTTGTATCTCCAGACAGAAGGACAGTTATAGTAGTGAGTTGTATCTCCAGACAGAGGAACAGTTATAGGGGTGAGTTATATCTCCAGAGGAACAGTTATAGTGGTGAGTTGTATCTCCAGACAGAGGAACAGTTATAGTAGTGAGTTGTATCTCCAGACAGAAGGACAGTTATAGTAGTGAGTTGTATCTCCAGACAGAGGAACAGTTATAGTGGTGAGTTGTATCTCCAGAGGAACAGTTATAGTGGTGAGTTGTATCTCCAGATAGAGGAACAGTTATAGTGCTGAGTTGTATCTCCAGACAGAGGAACAGTTATAGTGTTGAGTTGTATCTCCAGAGGAACAGTTATAGTGGTGAGTTGTATCTCCAGACAGAGGAACAATTACAGTGGTGAGTTGTATTTCCACGAGAACAGTTATAGTGGTGGTTTGTATCTCCAGACAGATTGGCAGTTATAGTGGTGAGTTGTATCTCCAGACAGAGGAACAGTTATAGCAGTGAGTTGTATCTCC
>NW_027010055.1:0-35910 GCF_036934945.1 Oncorhynchus masou masou
AGTGGTATGATAGGAGGGTTAGGGTGGAGTGGTATGGTAGGAGGGTTAGGGTGGAGTGGTATGATAGGAGGGTTAGGGGTGGAGTGGTATGACATGAGGGTTAGGGTGGAGTGGTATGATAGGAGGGTTAGGGTGGAGTGGTATGATAGGAGGGTTAGGGTGGAGTGGTATGACAGGAGGGTTAGGGTGGAGTGGTATGGTAGGAGGGTTAGGGTGGAGTGGTATGATAGGAGGGTTAGGGTGGAGTGGTATGACAGGAGGGTTAGGGTGGAGTGGAGTGGTATGATAGGAGGGTTAGGGTGGAGTGGTGTGACAGGAGGGTTAGGGTGGAGTGGTATGATAGGAGGGTTAGGGTGGAGTGGTGTGATAGGAGGGTTAGGGTGGAGTGGTATGGTAGGAGGGTTAGGGTGGAGTGGTATGATAGGAGGGTTAGGGTGGAGTGGTATGATAGGAGGGTCAGGGTGGAGTGGTATGATAGGAGGGTTAGGGTGAAGTGGTATGATAGGAGGGTTAGGGTGGAGTGGTAAACAGGAGGGTTAGGGTGGAGTGGTATGATTGGAGGGTTAGGGTGGAGTGGTATGATAGGAGGGTTAGGGTGGAGTGGTATGATAGGAGGGTTAGGGTGGAGTGGTAAACAGGAGGGTTAGGGTGGAGTGGTATGATTGGAGGGTTAGGGTGGAGTGGTATGATAGGAGGGTTAGGGTGGAGTGGTATGATAGGAGGGTTAGGGTGAAGTGGTATGATAGGAGGGTTAGGGTGGAGTGGTAAACAGGAGGGTTAGGGTGGAGTGGTATGATTGGAGGGTTAGGGTGGAGTGGTATGATAGGAGGGTTAGGGTGGAGTGGTATGATAGGAGGGTTAGGGTGGAGTGGTATGATAGGAGGGTTAGGGTGGAGTGGTGTGACAGGAGGGTTAGGGTGGAGTGGTAAACAGGAGGGTTAGGGTGGAGTGGTATGGTAGGAGGGTTAGGGTGGAGTGGTATGGTAGGAGGGTTGGGGTGGAGTGGTAAACAGGAGGGTTAGGGTGGAGTGGTATGACAGGAGGGTTAGGGGTGGAGTGGTAAACAGGAGGGTTAGGGTGGAGTGGTATGATAGGAGGGTTGGGGTGGAGTGGTAAACAGGAGGGTTAGGGTGGAGTGGTATGACAGGAGGGTTAGGGTGGAGTGGTATGATAGGAGGGTTGGGGTGGAGTGGTATGGCAGGAGGGTTAGGGTGGAGTGGTATGACATGAGGGTTAGGGGGGAGTGGTATGATAGGAGGGTTGGGGTGGAGTGGTAAACAGGAGGGTTAGGGTGGAGTGGTATGACAGGAGGGTTGGGGTTGAGTGGTATGATAGGAGGGTTGGGGTGGAGTGGTAAACAGGAGGGTTAGGGTGGAGTGGTATGACAGGAGGGTTAGGGTGGAGTGGTAAACAGGAGGGTTAGGGTGGAGTGGTATGATAGGAGGGTTGGGGTGGAGTGGTAAACAGGAGGGTTAGGGTGGAGTGGTATGATAGGAGGGTTGGGGTGGAGTGGTAAACAGGAGGGTTAGGGTGGAGTGGTAAACAGGAGGGTTAGGGTGGAGTGGTATGATAGGAGGGTTAGGGTGGAGTGGTATGGCAGGAGGGTTAGGGTGGAGTGGTATGACAGGAGGGTTAGGGTGGAGTGGTAAACATTTATGTGTAGAATCTAATAGCCTGTCCAGATGACGATAAAAATACTATGTAATACACTGGTCCACTCTATAGACAGATCACACCTGCTCCGTGTTGCCTTCTCACACTCGCCAGATTGACCTGAGACAAACCAAGGCGAACTGAGCTAGCATGATCTAAGCAGAAATGAAATCGCCAAGGCAACACGGTTTGGTTGTTGTCAGAGTGACAGTGTGAAAAGGGTGTCAGAGACTCACCAGGTACCGTTCTGATGACACGCTCACTAGGATGAGGTCATCCCCGACTCGGACCTTCTCTCCCTCTGACCTCTGCTTGGAGGCAGGGTGGATGGTCCACCAACATGCTTCTCCTGTCAGAGAGGAGACAGGAGGACATGGCTGAGGCTATGGTGACATCACAGTAACCTTATCTGACCTCTGCTTGGAGGCAGGGTGGACATGCTTCTCCTGTCAGAGAGGAGACAGGAGGACATGGCTGAGGCTATCTCCCTCTGAGCCTCTGTCTCTCTGTTTCTGAGCCTCTGTATCTCTGTCTCTGAGCCTCTGTCGCTCTGTCTCTGAACCTCTGTCTCTCTGTCTCTGAGAATATCGCTCTGTCTCTGAGCCTCTGTCTCTCTGTCTCTGAGTCTATCGCTCTGTCTCTGAGCCTCTGTCTCTCTGCCTCTGAGTATATCGCTCTGTCTCTGAGCCTCTGTCGCTCTGTCTCTGAGCCTCTGTAGCTCTGTCTCTGAGCCTCTGTCTCTCTGTCTCTGAGTATATCGCTCTGTCTCTGAGCCTCTGTCGCTCTGTCTCTGAGCCTCTGTCTCTCCGTCTCTGAGTATATCGCTCTGTCTCTGAGCCTCTGTCTCTCTGTCTCTGAGTATATCGCTCTGTCTCTGAGCCTATGTCTCTCTGTCTCTGAGTATATCGCTCTGTCTCTGAGCCTCTGTCTCTCTGTCTCTGAGTATATCACTCTGTCTCTGAGCCTCTGTCTATCTGTCTCTGAGTATATCGCTCTGTCTCTGAGCCTCTGTCTCTCTGTCTGAGTCTATCTCTGTCTGTCTCTGTCTCTGAGTATATCGCTCTGTCTCTGAGCCTCTGTCTCTCTGTCTCTGAGTATATCGCTCTGTCTCTGAGCCTCTGTCTCTCTGTCTCTGAGCCTCTGTCTCTCTGTCTGAGTCTATCTCTGTCTGTCTCTGTCTCTGAGTCTATCACTCTGTCTATGAGCCTCTGTCTCTGAGTATATCGCTCTGTCTCTGAGCCTCTGTCTCTCTGTCTCTGAGCCTCTGTCTCTCTGTCTGAGTCTATCTCTGTTTGTCTCTGAGTCTATCTCTGTCTGTCTCTCTGTCTCTGAGTCTATCGCCCTGTCTATGAGCCTCTGTCTCTCTGTCTCTGAGTATATCGCTCTGTCTCTGAGCCTCTGTCTCTCTGCCTCTGAGCCTCTGTCTCTGTGTCTCTGAGACTCTGTCTCTCTGTCTGAGTCTATCTCTGTCTGTCTCTCTGTCTCTGAGTCTATCGCTCTGTCTGCCTCTGAGTCTATCTCTGTCTGCCTCTGAGTCTATCTCTCTGTCTGTCTCTGAGTCTATCTCTCTGTCTGTCTCTGAGTCTATCTCTCTGTCTGTCTCTGAATCTATCTCTCTGTCTCTGAGTCTATCTCTCTGTCTCTGAGCCTCTCTGTCTGTCTCTGAGCCTCTCTGTCTGTCTCTGTCCCTATGTCTCTGAGCCTCTGTCTCTGAGTCTGTAAGCCTCTGTCTCTGAGCCTATGTCTCTCTGAGCCTCTCTCTCTGAGCCTCTCTCTCTGAGCCTATGTCTCTCTGTCCCCCTCTCTCTCATTTTCTCTATCTTGCTCTCTCTCTCTCTCTCTCTCTCCCTCCCTATCTATATGCAGTACATTCGGAAAGTATTCAGACCCCTTGACTTTCTCCACATTTTGTTACGTTACAGCCTTATTCTAAAATGATTTTTTTTATCATCAATCTACACACAACACATCATAATTACAAAGCAAAAACAGGTTTTTAGAAATGGTATGTATAAAACAAAAAAATACCTTATTTACATAAGCATTCAGACCCTTTGCTATGAGACTTGAAATTGAGCTCAAATGCATCCTGTGTCTACAACTTGATTGGAGTCCACCTGTGGTAAATCCAATTGATTGGATATGATTTGGAAAGGCACACACCTGTCTATATAAAGGTCCAACAGTTGACAGTGCATGTCAGAGCAAAAACCAAGCCATGAGGTCGAAGGAATTGTCCGTAGAGCTCCGAGATATGATTGTGTCGAGGCACAGATCTGGGGAAGGGTACCAAAAAAATGTCTGCAGCATTGAACGTCCCCAAAAACACATTCTGAAATGGAGGAAGTTCGGAACCGCCAAGACTCTTCCTAGAGCTGGCCGCCCGGCTAAACAGAGCAATCGGGGGAGAAGGGCCTTGACCAGAGAGGTGACCAAGAACCCAATGGTAACTCCGATAAAGCTCCAGAGTTCCTCTGTGGAGATGGGAGAAACTTCCAGAAGGACAACCATCTCTGTAGCACTCCACCAATCAGACCTTTATGGTTGAGTGGCCAGACAGAAGCCACTCCTCAGTAAAAGGCACATGACAGCCCGCTTGAGTTTGCCAAAAGGCACCTAAAAGACTCTCAGACCATGAGCAACAAGTGTCTCTGGTCTGATGAAACCAAGATTGAACTCTTTGGACTGAATGCCAAGCGTCACGTCTGGAGGAAACCTGGCACGGTGGAATCAGCATCATGCTGTGGGGGTGTTTTTCAGTGGCAGAAAGACTAGTCAGGATCGAGGGAAAGATGAACGGAGCAAAGTACAGAGAGATCCTTGATGAAAACCTGCTCCAGAGCACTCAGGACCTCAGACTGGAGGGGAAGGTTCACCTTCCAACAGGACAACACAGGAGTGGTTTGGGACAAGTCTCTGAATGTCCTTGAGTGGCCCGGCCAAGAGCCCGGACTTGAACCTGATCAAACACCTCTTGATAGACCTGGAAATAGCTGTGCAGTGACCCTCCCCATCCAACCTGACAGAGCTTGAGAGGATCTGCAGAGAAACATGGGAGAAACTCCCCAAATACAGGTGTGCCAAGCTTGTTGCGTCAAGAAGACTCAAGGCTGTAATCGCTGCCAAAGGTGCTTCAACAAAGTACTGAGTAAAGGGTCTGAATACTAATTTAAATGTGATATTTCAGGGGGTTTTATTATAAACTTACACACATTTTTTTAACCTGGTTTGGCTCCCTCATTATGGTGTATTGTGTGTAGATTGAGCTTATGAGATCTTTCATGTAGCAGCCAGGTTGTTGCAGGACAGACAGGAACCTAGTAACCACAGGCAGCACCACTGAGGGTCTGGAGTCTAGTAACCTCCAGCAGGGTCTGGAGTCTAGTAACCTCCAGCAGGGTCTGGAGTCTAGTAACCTCCAGCAGCAACACTGAGGGTCTGGAGTCTGGTAACCTCCAGCAGCACCACTGAGGGTCCGGAGTCTGGTAACCTAAAGCAGGGTCTGGAGTCGGGTAACCTCCAGCAGCACCACTGAGGGTCTGGAGTCTAGTAACCTCCAGCAGCACCACTGAGGGTCTGGAGTCTAGTTACCCCCAGCAGGGTCTGGAGTCTTGTAGCCTCCAGCAGGATCTGGAGTCTAGGAACCTCCAGCAGTGTCTGGAGTCTAGTAACCTCCAGCAGGGTCTGGAGTCTGGTAACCTCCAGCAGCACCATTGAGGGTCTGGAGTCTAGTAACCTCCAGCAGCACCACTGAGGGCCTGGAGTCTGTTAACCTCCGGCAGCACCACGGAGGGTCTGGAGTCTGTTAACCTCCAGCAGCACCACGGAGGGAATGGAGTCTAGTAACGTCCAGCAGCACCACTGAGGATCTGGAGTCTAGGAACCTCCAGCAGTGTCTGGAGTCTAGTAACCTCCAGCAGGGTCTGGAGTCGTGTAGCCTCCAACAGGGTCTGGGGTCCAGTAACCTCCAGCAAGGTCTGGGGTCTAGTAATCTCCAGCAGCACCACTGGGGGTCTGGAGTCTAGTAGCCTCCAGCAGGGTCTGGAGTCTAGCAACCTCCAGCAGCACCACTGGGTGCCTGGGGTCTAGTAACCTCCAGCAGGGTCTGGAGTCAAGTAACATCCAGCAGCACCACTGAGGGCCTGGAGTCTAGTAGCCTCGAGCAGGGTCTGGAGTCTAGTAACCGCCAGTAGGGTCTGGAGTCTAGTAACCTCCAGTAGGGTCTGGAGTCTAGTAACCTCCAGTAGGGTCTGGAGTCTAGTAACCGCCAGTAGGGTCTGGAGTCTAGTAACCTCCAGTAGGGTCTGGAGTCTAGTAACCTCCAGTAGGGTCTGGAGTCTAGTAACCTCCAGTAGGGTCTGGAGTCTAGTAACCTCCAGTAGGGTCTGGAGTCTAGTAACCTCCAGTAGGGTCTGGAGTCTAGTAACCTCCAGTAGGGTCTGGAGTCTAGTAACCTCCAGTAGGGTCTGGAGTCTAGTAAACTCCAGCAGCACCACTGAGGGCCTAGAGTACTGTAACCTCCAGCAGGGTATGGGGTCTAGTAACCTCCAGCAGCTCCACTGAGGGTCTGGTGTCTAGTAGCCTCGAACAGGGTCTGGAGTCTAGTAACCTCCAGTAGGGTCTGGAGTCTAGTAACCTCCAGCAGCACCACTGAGGGCATGGAGTACAGTAACCTCCAGCAGGGTCTGGGGTCTAGTAACCTCCAGCAGCCCCACTGAGGGTCTGGAGTCTTGTAGCCTCGAGCAGGGTCTGGAGTCTAGTAACCTCCATTAGGGTCTGGAGTCTAGTAAACTCCAGCAGCACCACTGAGGGCCTAGAGTACTGTAACCTCCAGCAGGGTATGGGGTCTAGTAACCTCCAGCAGCTCCACTGAGGGTCTGGTGTCTAGTAGTCTCGAACAGGGTCTGGAGTCTAGTAACCTCCAGTAGGGTCTGGGGTCTAGTAACCTCCAGTAGGGTCTGGAGTCTAGTAACCTCCAGCAGGGTCTGGGGTCTAGTAACCTCCAGCAGCTCCACTGAGGGTCTGGAGTCTAGTAGCCTCGAACAGGGTCTGGAGTCTAGTAACCTCCAGTAGGGTCTGGAGTCTAGTAACCTCCAGCAGCACCACTGAGGGCCTGGAGTACTGTAACCTCCAGCAGGGTATGGGGTCTAGTAACCTCCAGCAGCTCCACTGAGGGTCTGGTGTCTAGTAGCCTCGAACAGGGTCTGGAGTCTAGTAACCTCCATCAGTGTCTGGGGTCTAATAACCTCCAGCAGGGTCTGGGGTCTAGTAACCTCCAGCAGCACCACTGAGGGCCTGGGGTCTAGTAACCTCCAGCAGGGTCTGGGGTCTAGTAACCTCCAGCAGGGTCTGGAGTCTAGGAACCTCCAGCAGGGTCTGGGGTCTAGTAACCTCCAGCAGGGTCTGGGGTCTAGTAACCTCCAGCAGGGTCTGGGGTCTAGGAACCTCCAGCAGGGTCTGGGGTCTAGGAACCTCCAGCAGGGTCTGGGGTCTAGGAACCACAGTCAGCATGGCACACACACTGACACAGAACATAGTAAACGTCCACACCCACACAGCATCACAACAGTCTTACTGTGAGAACTCATAAAACCCAGCAACAGAAACATCTCTCTCTCTGAAGCTTGCATGGCAACATAACACTACAACATGGCTTGGTAATGTTGTCTCATCTGACTGTACTAGCTATACTATGGCTGTTGGGAAAGAAGAAGAGAAAGAGACCTACCTGTTGTGTCTTCCTGCAGTCCAACATCAAACGCCAGTTTGTCGGTTGAGGATCGGGAGGTACCTAGGCAACAGAGGTACTAGACAGAGAAACAAAAGAAGCCATTTATTCCTCAACACAACCAGACACAACATGGTAGAAACCAGTCTCGTATTGCCTTGTCTGACTGGCTCAGCAACTCGTGTATCACTAGAAAATACAGACAAGAATAAAACAAAGATGATGACAACCACAACAAAGATGATGACAACCACAACACAGATGACAACCAAAACAAAGATGATGACAACCACAACAAAGATGATGACAACCACAACACAGATGGTGACAACCACAACACAGATGACAACCACAACAAAGATGATGTCAGAAGGTGAATTCACCAATTTGTAAGTTGCTCTGGATAAGAGCGTCTGCTAAATGACTTAAATGTAATGTAAATGTAAATGATGACAACCACAAAACAGATGACAGCCACAACAAAGATGATGACAACCACAAAGCAGATGATGACAACAACAACACAGATGATGACAACCACAACAAAGATGATGACAACAACAACACAGATGACAACCACAACAAAGATGATGACAACCACAACACAGATGACAACCACAACAAAGATGATGACAACAACAACACAGATGACAACTACAACAAAGATGATGACAACCACAACAAAGATGACAACCACAACAAAGATGATGACAAGCACAGCACAGATGATGACAACAACAACACAGATGATGACAACCACAACAAAGATGATGACAACCACAACAAAGATGATGACAACCACAACAAAGATGATGACAACCACACCAAAGATGATGACAACCACAACAAAGATGATGACAACCACAACTGACTGACATCACAGAGCACAGACCTGGAATGGAAGATTGTGACACTGATTCAAGTCCATGTTATTTCCTGTATTTGGGTCTCCGGACAGACTGCAGAGGGACTCACCATGCCGCTGTAGGAGTGTCGTAGCAGAACAGCGTGTCCGTACAGTAAGGTGCGGTGGCCCCCTCCCTGGGCCGTCTACAGGACAGAGACAGAGGGACAAGAGACACATTCAGGAACTAGTTTACACGTACAATACTGTTACTATACAGGACTAAGATCTAATCATACTACACCGGCTCTGACACTTGTCAGGGCTTGCAAACTATCATGAATTACAAAGGGAAACCCAGCCGAGAGTTGCCCAGTGAGACGAGTCCACCAGACGAGCTAAATGCCTTCTATGCTCGCTTCGAGGCAAGCAATACTGAAACATGCGTGAGAGCACCAGCTGTTCTGGACGACTGCGTGATCACACTCTCGTAGCCGATTTGAGTGAGACCTTTAAACAGGTTAACATTCACAAGGCTGCAGGACCAGACGGATTACCAGGACTTAGCATATGCTGACCAGCTGACACGTGTCTTCACTGACATGTTCAACCTCTCCCTGACCCAGTCTGTAATACCTACATGTTTCAGGCAGAATGCCAAGGTAACCTGTCTAAATGACTATTGCACTCACATCTGCAGCCATTAAATATTTTGAAAGGCTGGTCGTGGCTCACATCAATACCATCATCCCAGACATCCTGGACCCCACTCCAATTCACATACTGCCAAAACAGATCCACAGATGACGCAATCTCTATTGCTCTCCACACTACAGCTCAGCGTTCATACACTACATCTCAGCGTTTAACCAGTTGGATTGATGTTTCCTCCTCCCAGAGCGCTAAGAACCTTGGCGTGATCCTGGACAACACCCTGTCGTTCTCAACTAACATCAAGGCGGTGGCCCGTTCCTGTAGGTTCATGCTCTACAACATCCGCAGAGTACGCCCCTGCCTCACACAGGAAGCGGCGCAGGTCCTAATCCAGGCACTTGTCATCTCCCGTCTGGATTACTGCAACTCGCTGTTGGCTGGGCTCCCTGCCTGTGCCATTAAACCCCTACAACTCATCCAGAACGCCGCAGCCCGTCTGGTGTTCAACCTTCCCAAGTTCTCTCACGTCACCCCGCTCCTCCGCTCTCTCCACTGGCTTCCAGTTGAAGCTCGCATCCGCTACAAGACCATGGTGCTTGCCTACGGAGCTGTGAGGGGAACGGCACCGCAGTACCTCCAGGCTCTGATCAGGCCCTACACCCAAACAAGGGCACTGCGTTCATCCACCTCTGGCCTGCTTGCCTCCCTACCACTGAGGAAGTACAGTTCCCGCTCAGCCCAGTCAAAACTGTTCGCTGCTCTGGCCCCCCAATGGTGGAACAAACTCCCTCACGACGCCAGGACAGCGGAGTCAATCACCACCTTCCGGAGACACCTGAAACCCCACCTCTTCAAGGAATACCTAGGATAGGATAAAGCAATCCTTCTCACCCCCCCCCTTAAATGATTTAGATGCACTATTGTAAAGTGGCTGTTCCACTGATGTCAGAAGGTGAATTCACCAATTTGTAAGTCGCTCTGGATAAGAGCGTCTGCTAAATGACTTAAATGTAAATGTAAATGAATTTAGGGGGCGCTATTTACATTTTTGGATGAAAAACGTTCCAGTTTTAAACAAGATATTTTGGACGAAAAGATGCTTGACTATGCATATAATTGACAGCTTTGGAAAGAAGACATTCTGACGTTTCCAAAACTGCAAAGATATTGTCTGTGAGTGCCACAGAACTGATGTTACAGGCAAAACCCAGATAAAAATCCAACCTGGAAGTGCCGCATTCATTATATGGCTGTGAATGAGCTACGAATGAGCTTACGTTTTCCACAAGGTGTCTACAGCATTGTGACGTCTTTTTAGGCATTTCCCTTGAAGAATGGCTGTAAGGGACCATATATGGCATGTGGTCACATGGTGTCCTCCCGCAGAAAACCTTGCGTAAAATACTGAGGTAGCCATTTTTCCAATCGCTTCTTATGAGAAACCAACTGCCTCGACGGGTATATTATCGAATATATTTGTTAAAAACACCTTGAGGATGGATCCTAAACAACGTTTGCCGTGTTTCTGTCAATATTATGTAGCTAAAAAGTCTGCCGTTATAGTTGTAGCATTTTTCGGCCGATTTCTCAGCCAAGCATGGTGAAGAAACGGGAGCTTTTTCGCCTACAAAAATAATATTTTTTTGAAAAAAGGAACATTTGCTATCTAACTGGGAGTCTCCTGAGTGAAAGCATCTGAAGTTCTTCAAAGGTAAATGATTTAATTTGATTGCTTTTCTTATTTTTGTGAAAATGTTGCCTGCTGCCAGCAGAGCCTAGCATAGCATTATGCCATGATAAACTTACACAAATGCTTGTCTAGCGTTGGCTGTAAAGCATATTTTGAAAATCTAAGACGACAGTGTTGTTAACAAAAGGCTAAGATTGTGTTTGAATATATTTATTTCATTTAATTTGCGATTTTCATGAATAGGAAAAGTTTCTAGGGGTATTTATGTCTGTTGCGTTATGCTAATGCATTTGATTACGCTCCCCGGATACTTGTCGCAACTGGTTAACACAATATAGTGCCCTCCGAGCTCATTACTAAGTTGAGGATCATGGGAATGAAACACCTCCCTCTTCAACTGGATCCTGGACTTCCTGACGGGCCGCCACCATGTGGTGAGGGTAGGCAACAACACATCCGCTATGCTGACTCTCAACACAGGGGTCTCTCAGGGGTGCGTGCTCAGTCCCCTCCTGTACTTCCTGTTCACCCACGACTGCGTGGCCGCGCACGACTCCAACACCATCATCAAGTTTGCCGATGACACGATGGTGGTGACCTGGTCACCACCGACGATGAGACAGTCTATATGGAGGAGGTAAGAGACCTGGCAGTGTGGTGCCAGAAAATCATGGGAGAAGGGCCATGGTCAGGGAAGTGACCAATAACCCGAAGGTCACTCTGAAGGAGCCTCAGAGGTCCTCTACGGATATGAGAGATTCTTCCAACCATCTCTGCAGCAGTGTGTTGCCAGGACAACCACTCCCTTAATGTCAGCCAGGCAAAGGAGCTGATGGCGGTCTCCAAAGAACACGCCCTCATTCACATCGACTCTAGTGGAGCTTCAAGTTCCTCTGTCCACATTGCTAAGGACCAACCATGGTCCAAACACACCAACACAGTCGTGACGAGGGCACGACAACGCCTCTTCCCCTCAGGAAGCTCAGGACGCTGAAACAGCTTCTACTCAAAAAAGTCATGAGACTGCTTAAAAAGTTAACAAAAATAGCTAAAATAACTATTTTTGACTCATCACATACGCTGCTGCTACTGTTTATTATCTATCCTGTTCACTTTCCTCCTCCTGTGCATTTTGGAAAGTATTCAGACTCCTTGACTTCTTCCACATTTTGTTACGTGCCTTATTCTCAAATGGATTAAATATTTGTTTTCCCTCAACAATTTAAACACAATATCCCATAATGACAAAAAAACAGAGCGCTCAGGACCTCAGACTGGGGTGAAGGTTCACCATCCAACAGGACAACAACACTAAGCACACAGCCAAGACAACGCAGGAGTGGCTTCGGGACGAGTCTCTGAATGTCCTTGAGTGGCCCAGCCAGAGACAGGACGAACCCGATCGAACATCTCTGGAGAGACCTGAAAATAGCTGTGCACCAAAACTCCCCATCTAACCTGACAGAGCTCGAGAGGATCTGCAGAGAAGAATGGGAGAAACTCCCCAAATACAGGTGTGCCAAGCTTGTAGCATCATACCGAAGAAGACTCGATGCTGTAATCGCTGCCAAAGGTGTTTAAACAAAGTACTGAGTGAAGGGTCGGGAATACTTATGTAAATGGGACATTTCAGTTTTTATTTTTAATTAATTAGCTAACATTTCTAGAAACCTGTTTTTGCTTTGTCATTATGGGGTATTGTGTGTCGATTGATGAGGGGAAAAAACAATTGAATCAATTTTAGAACAAGGCTGTAACATAACAAATTGATGAAACAAGTCAAGGGGTCTGCATACTCTCCGAAGGCACTGTATATATACAGTCCCAGTCAAAAGTTTGGACACCTACTCATCCAGGGTTTTTTAATTATTTTGACTATTTTCTACATTGTAGAATAATAGTGAAGACATCAAAACCATGAAATAACACATATGGAATCATGAAGTAACCAAAAAAGTGTTAAACAAATCAAAATATATTTTATATTTCAGATTCATTGAAGTAGCCACGCATTTCCTTGATTACAGCTCTGCACACTCTTGGCATTCTCTCAACTAGCTTCACCTGGAATGCTTTTACAACATTCTTGAAAGAGTTGCCACATATGCTGAGCATTTGTTAGCTGCATTATCCTTCACTCTGAGGTCCAACTCATCCCAAACCATCTAAATTGAGTTGAGGTTGGGTGATTGTGGAGGACAGGTCATCTGATGCAGCCCTCCATCACTTTCCTTCTTGATCAAATAGCCCTATACAGTACCCAGTACCCTGGCTAGGCTTGCATGTCTTCATCTAACAGCCCCTCCCTCCTACAGTACCCTGGCTAGCATGTCTTCATCTAACAGCCCCTCCCTCCTACAGTACCCTGGCTGCATGTCTTCATCTAACAGCCCCTCCCTCCTACAGTACCCTGACTAGGCTAGCATGTCTTCATCTAAAAGCCCCTCCCTCCTACAGTACCCTGGCTAGGCTAGCATGTCTTCATCTAACAGCCCCTCCCTCCTACAGTACCCTGACTAGGCTAGCATGTCTTCATCTAACAGCCCCTCCCTCCTACAGTACCCTGGCTAGGCTAGCATGTCTTCATCTAACAGCCCCTTCCTCCTACAGTACCCTGGCTAGCATGTCTTTATCTTACAGCCCCTCCCTCCTACAGTACCCTGGCTAGGCTAGCATGTCTTTATCTAACAGCCCCTTCCTCCTACAGTACCCTGGCTAGGCTAGCATGTCTTTATCTAACAGCCCCTTCCTCCTACAGTACCCTGGCTAGGCTAGCATGTCTTTATCTAACAGCCCCTTCCTCCTACAGTACCCTGGCTAGGCTAGCATGTCTTTATCTAACAGCCCCTTCCTCCTACAGTACCCTGGCTAGGCTAGCATGTCTTTATCTAACAGCCCCTCCCTCCTACAGTACCCTGGCTAGGCTAGCATGTCTTCATCTAACAGCCCCTCCCTCCTACAGTACCCTGGCTAGCATGTCTTCATCTAACAGCCCCTCCCTCCTACAGTACCCTGGCTAGGCTAGCATGTCTTCATCTAACAGCCCCTCCCTCCTACAGTACCCTGGCTAGCATGTCTTCATCTAACAGCCCCTTCCTCCTACAGTACCCTGGCTTGGCTAGCATGTCTTCATCTAACAGCCCCTCCCTCCTACAGTACCCTGGCTAGGCTAGCATGTCTTCATCTAACAGCCCCTCCCTCCTACAGTACCCTGGCTGCATGTCTTCATCTAACAGCCCCTCCCTCCTACAGTACCCTGGCTAGCATGTCTTCATCGAACAGCCCCTCCCTCCTACAGTACCCTGTCTAGCATGTCTTCATCTAACAGCCCCTCCCTCCTACAGTACCCTGGCTGGCATGTCTTCATCTAACAGCCCCTCCCTCCTACAGTACCCTGGCTAGACTAGCATGTCTTCATCTAACAGCCCCTCCCCCCTACAGTACCCTGGCTAGGCTAGCATGTCTTCATCTAACAGCCCCTCCCTCCTACAGTACCCTGGCTAGCATGTCTTCATCTAACAGCCCCTCCCTCCTATTGTACCCTGGCTCGACTAGCATGTCTTCATTTTAAAGCCCCTCCCTCCTACAGTACCCTGGCTAGCATGTCTTCATCTAACAGCCCCTCCCTCCTACAGTACCCTGGCTAGGCTGGCATGTCTTTATCTAACAAAAGCCCCTCCCTCCTAGCCTAGTCAGTCAGACACAGCCACATTCACACAAACATGCACGCACGCCCATGAACACACGCACGCACACAGAGACACACACACACACACACACACACACACACACACACACACACACACACACACACACACACACACACACACAGGTGTTTCCCATAGCCTGGTTAGTCTGACAAAGACAGGCTGCTTCTCTGTTTCCATCCATTCCACATGTCAAACTCCATCCATCCTCCCACACAGCCGACTGTCCATGAGACTGGGGGAGGTGGGGAAGTGTGTGTGTGGTGTCAGGTACAGCTGTGTGTGATTAGGAAGATACTGTTGGGATAATAGGGTTTTTGTAGAGATGAGGAGCTAGGAGATCAGACACACAGAGACAGAAGGAGATCAGATACACAGAGACAGAAGGAGCTAGGAGATCAGACACACAGAGACAGAAGGAGCTAGGAGATCAGACACACAGTGACAGAAGGAGATCAGACACACAGAGACAGAAGGAGATCAGACACACAGAGACAGAAGGAGCTAGGAGATCAGATACACAGAGACAGAAGGAGCAAGGAGATCAGATACACAGAGACAGAAGGAGCAAGGAGATCAGACACACAGTGGCAGAAGGAGCTAGGAGATCAGACACACAGAGACAGAAGGAGCAAGGAGATCAGATACACAGAGACAGAAGGAGCAAGGAGATCAGACACACAGTGGCAGAAGGAGCTAGGAGATCAGACACACAGAGACAGAAGGAGCAAGGAGATCAGATACACAGAGACAGAAGGAGCAAGGAGATCAGACACACAGTGGCAACAGGAGCTAGGAGATCAGACACACAGAGACAGAAGGAGCTAGGAGATCAGACACACAGTGGCAGAAGGAGATCAGACACACAGAGACAGAAGGAGATCAGACACACAGAGACAGAAGGAGATCAGACACACAGAGACAGAAGGAGATCAGACACACAGTGGCAGAAGGAGATCAGACACACAGAGACAGAAGGAGATCAGACACACAGAGACAGAAGGAGCTAGGAGATCAGATACACAGAGACAGAAGGAGATCAGACACACAGAGACAGAAGGAGCTAGGAGATCAGATACACAGTGACAGAAGGAGATCAGACACACAGTGGCAGAAGGAGATCAGACACACAGAGACAGAAGGAGATCAGACACACAGAGACAGAAGGAGAACAGACACACAGAGACAGAAGGAGATCAGACACAGAGAGACAGAAGGAGATCAGACACACAGAGACAGAAGGAGATCAGACACACAGAGACAGAAGGAGATCAGACACACAGAGACAGAAGGAGATCAGACACACAGAGACAGAAGGAGATCAGACACACAGAGACAGAAGGAGATCAGACACACAGAGACAGAAGGAGATCAGACACACAGAGACAGAAGGAGCTAGGAGATCAGATACACAGAGACAGAAGGAGATCAGACACACAGAGACAGAAGGAGATCAGACACACAGAGGCAGAAGGAGCTAGGAGATCAGACACACAGAGACAGAAGGAGATCAGACACACAGAGACAGAAGGAGATCAGACACACAGTGGCAGAAGGAGCTAGGAGATCAGACACACAGAGACAGAAGGAGATCAGACACACAGTGACAGAAGGAGATCAGACACACAGAGACAGAAGGAGATCAGACACACAGTGGCAGAAGGAGATCAGACACACAGAGACAGAAGGAGATCAGACACACAGAGACAGAAGGAGATCAGACACACAGTGGCAGAAGGAGCTAGGAGATCAGACACACAGAGACAGAAGGAGCTAGGAGATCAGACACACAGAGACAGAAGGAGCTAGGAGATCAGATACACAGAGACAGAAGGAGATCAGACACACAGAGACAGAAGGAGCCAGGAGATCAGACACACAGAGACAGAAGGAGCTAGGAGATCAGACACACAGAGACAGAAGGAGCTAGGAGATCAGATACACAGAGACAGAAGGAGATCAGACACACAGAGACAGAAGGAGATCAGACACACAGTGGCAGAAGGAGATCAGACACACAGAGACAGAAGGAGCTAGGAGATCAGACACACAGAGACAGAAGGAGCTAGGAGATCAGATACACAGAGACAGAAGGAGATCAGACACACAGAGACAGAAGGAGATCAGACACACAGAGGCAGAAGGAGATCAGACACACAGAGACAGAAGGAGATCAGACACACAGAGACAGAAGGAGATCAGACACACAGAGACAGAAGGAGATCAGACACACAGAGACAGAAGGAGCCAGGAGATCAGATACACAGAGACAGAAGGAGCTAGGAGATCAGACACACAGAGACAGAAGGAGATCAGACACACAGTGGCAGAAGGAGATCAGATACACAGAGACAGAAGGAGATCAGACACACAGAGACAGAAGGAGATCAGACACACAGAGACAGAAGGAGATCAGACACACAGAGACAGAAGGAGCCAGGAGATCAGATACACAGAGACAGAAGGAGCTAGGAGATCAGATACAGAGACAGAAGGAGATCAGACACACAGTGGCAGAAGGAGATCAGACACACAGAGACAGAAGGAGATCAGACACACAGAGACAGAAGGAGATCAGACACACAGAGACAGAAGGAGATCAGACACACAGTGGCAGAAGGAGATCAGATACACAGAGACAGAAGGAGATCAGACACACAGAGACAGAAGGAGCCAGGAGATCAGATACACAGAGACAGAAGGAGCTAGGAGATCAGATACAGAGACAGAAGGAGATCAGACACACAGTGGCAGAAGGAGATCAGACACACAGTGGCAGAAGGAGATCAGACACACAGAGACAGAAGGAGATCAGACACACAGAGACAGAAGGAGCTAGGAGATCAGATACACAATGGCAGAAGGAGCTAGGAGATCAGATACACAGAGGCAGAAGGAGATCAGACACACAGAGGCAGAAGGAGATCAGACACACAGAGACAGAAGGAGATCAGACACACAGAGACAGAAGGAGATCAGACACACAGAGACAGAAGGAGATCAGACACACAGTGGCAGAAGGAGATCAGACACACAGAGACAGAAGGAGCTAGGAGATCAGACACACAGAGACAGAAGGAGCTAGGAGATCAGAAACACAGAGACAGAAGGAGATCAGACACACAGAGACAGAAGGAGATCAGACACACAGAGACAGAAGGAGATCAGACACACAGAGACAGAAGGAGCTAGGAGATCAGATACACAGAGACAGAAGGAGATCAGACACACAGAGACAGAAGGAGATCAGATACACAGAGACAGAAGGAGATCAGACACACAGAGACAGAAGGAGATCAGACACACAGAGACAGAAGGAGATCAGACACACAGAGGCAGAAGGAGCTAGGAGATCAGACACACAGAGACAGAAGGAGATCAGACACACAGAGACAGAAGGAGCTAGGAGATCAGACACACAGTGACAGAAGGAGCTAGGAGATCAGATACACAGAGGCAGAAGGAGCTAGGAGATCAGACACACAGTGGCAGAAGGAGCTAGGAGATCAGACACACAGAGACAGAAGGAGATCAGACACACAGTGGCAGAAGGAGCTAGGAGATCAGACACACAGAGACAGAAGGAGATCAGACACACAGAGACAGAAGGAGATCAGACACACAGAGGCAGAAGGAGCTAGGAGATCAGACACACAGAGACAGAAGGAGATCAGACACACAGTGGCAGAAGGAGATCAGACACACAGTGGCAGAAGGAGATCAGACACACAGAGACAGAAGGAGATCAGACACACAGTGGCAGAAGGAGATCAGACACACAGAAGGAGATCAGACACAGACAGGACACACAGAGGCAGAAGGAGATCAGACACACAGAGACAGAAGGAGCTAGGAGATCAGATACACAGAGACAGAAGGAGATCAGACACACAGAGACAGAAGGAGATCAGACACACAGAGACAGAAGGAGATCAGACACACAGAGACAGAAGGAGATCAGACACACAGAGACAGAAGGAGATCAGACACACAGAGGCAGAAGGAGCTAGGAGATCAGATACACAGAGACAGAAGGAGATCAGACACACAGAGACAGAAGGAGATCAGACACACAGAGACAGAAGGAGCTAGGAGATCAGATACACAGAGACAGAAGGAGATCAGACACACAGAGACAGAAGGAGCTAGGAGATCAGACACACAGAGACAGAAGGAGCCAGGAGATCAGACACACAGTGGCAGAAGGAGATCAGATACACAGAGACAGAAGGAGCTAGGAGATCAGACACACAGAGACAGAAGGAGATCAGACACACAGAGACAGAAGGAGATCAGACACACAGAGACAGAAGGAGATCAGACACACAGAGACAGAAGGAGATCAGACACACAGAGACAGAAGGAGATCAGACACACAGAGGCAGAAGGAGCTAGGAGATCAGATACACAGAGACAGAAGGAGATCAGACACACAGAGACAGAAGGAGCTAGGAGATCAGATACACAGAGACAGAAGGAGATCAGACACACAGAGACAGAAGGAGATCAGACACACAGAGACAGAAGGAGATCAGACACACAGAGACAGAAGGAGATCAGACACACAGAGACAGAAGGAGATCAGACACACAGAGACAGAAGGAGCTAGGAGATCAGACACACAGAGACAGAAGGAGCTAGGAGATCAGACACACAGAGACAGAAGGAGCTAGGAGATCAGACACACAGAGACAGAAGGAGCTAGGAGATCAGATACACAGAGACAGAAGGAGCTAGGAGATCAGATACACAGAGACAGAAGGAGATCAGACACACAGAGACAGAAGGAGCTAGGAGATCAGACACACAGTGGCAGAAGGAGATCAGACACACAGTGGCAGAAGGAGATCAGACACACAGAGACAGAAGGAGCCAGGAGATCAGACACACAGAGACAGAAGGAGCTAGGAGATCAGACACACAGTGGCAGAAGGAGCTAGGAGATCAGACACACAGAGACAGAAGGAGATCAGACACACAGAGACAGAAGGAGCTAGGAGATCAGACACAGAGAGACAGAAGGAGATCAGACACACAGTGGCAGAAGGAGATCAGACACACAGAGACAGAAGGAGATCAGACACACAGTGGCAGAAGGAGATCAGACACACAGAGACAGAAGGAGATCAGACACACAGAGACAGAAGGAGATCAGACACACAGTGGCAGAAGGAGCTAGGAGATCAGATACAGAGACAGAAGGAGATCAGACACACAGAGACAGAAGGAGCTAGGAGATCAGACACACAGTGACAGAAGGAGCTAGGAGATCAGACACACAGTGACAGAAGGAGCTAGGAGATCAGACACACAGTGGCAGAAGGAGCTAGGAGATCAGACACACAGAGACAGAAGGAGCTAGGAGATCAGACACACAGTGACAGAAGGAGATCAGACACACAGAGGCAGAAGGAGCTAGGAGATCAGATACACAGAGACAGAAGGAGATCAGACACACAGAGACAGAAGGAGATCAGACACACAGAGACAGAAGGAGCTAGGAGATCAGATACACAGAGACAGAAGGAGATCAGACACACAGAGACAGAAGGAGCTAGGAGATCAGACACACAGAGACAGAAGGAGCCAGGAGATCAGACACACAGTGGCAGAAGGAGATCAGATACACAGAGACAGAAGGAGCTAGGAGATCAGATACACAGAGACAGAAGGAGATCAGACACACAGAGACAGAAGGAGATCAGACACACAGAGACAGAAGGAGATCAGACACACAGAGACAGAAGGAGATCAGACACACAGAGACAGAAAGAGATCAGACACACAGAGACAGAAGGAGATCAGACACACAGAGGCAGAAGGAGCTAGGAGATCAGATACACAGAGACAGAAGGAGATCAGACACACAGTGGCAGAAGGAGATCAGACACACAGAGACAGAAGGAGATCAGACACACAGAGACAGAAGGAGCTAGGAGATCAGATACACAGAGACAGAAGGAGATCAGACACACAGAGACAGAAGGAGATCAGACACACAGAGACAGAAGGAGATCAGACACACAGAGACAGAAGGAGATCAGACACACAGAGACAGAAGGAGATCAGACACACAGAGACAGAAGGAGCTAGGAGATCAGACACACAGAGACAGAAGGAGCTAGGAGATCAGACACACAGAGACAGAAGGAGCTAGGAGATCAGACACACAGAGACAGAAGGAGCTAGGAGATCAGATACACAGAGACAGAAGGAGCTAGGAGATCAGATACACAGAGACAGAAGGAGATCAGACACACAGAGACAGAAGGAGCTAGGAGATCAGACACACAGTGGCAGAAGGAGATCAGACACACAGTGGCAGAAGGAGATCAGACACACAGAGACAGAAGGAGATCAGACACACAGTGGCAGAAGGAGCTAGGAGATCAGATACAGAGACAGAAGGAGATCAGACACACAGAGACAGAAGGAGCTAGGAGATCAGACACACAGTGACAGAAGGAGCTAGGAGATCAGACACACAGTGACAGAAGGAGCTAGGAGATCAGACACACAGAGACAGAAGGAGATCAGACACACAGTGGCAGAAGGAGATCAGACACACAGAGACAGAAGGAGATCAGACACACAGAGACAGAAGGAGATCAGACACACAGTGGCAGAAGGAGCTAGGAGATCAGATACAGAGACAGAAGGAGATCAGACACACAGAGACAGAAGGAGCTAGGAGATCAGACACACAGTGACAGAAGGAGCTAGGAGATCAGACACACAGTGACAGAAGGAGCTAGGAGATCAGACACACAGTGGCAGAAGGAGCTAGGAGATCAGACACACAGAGACAGAAGGAGCTAGGAGATCAGACACACAGTGACAGAAGGAGCTAGGAGATCAGACACACAGTGACAGAAGGAGCTAGGAGATCAGACACACAGTGACAGAAGGAGCTAGGAGATCAGACACACAGAGACAGAAGGAGATCAGACACACAGAGACAGACGGGACCAGAACCTCAGACACACAGTGGCAGAAGGAGCTAGGAGATCAGACACACAGTGGCAGAAGGAGCTAGGAGATCAGACACACAGTGGCAGAAGGGGGAGCAGCAGACGTTAATGAACTTACCTTCATCATGAATTTCTGTATTGGCATGAAATAAATGGAAAGCAGAGTTAATTCAACACAAATAGCACATTAGTGATGAATTAACATCAGTCATTGCTCTTCCAATATTCACTACTACAGAATAGCAATGCCTACACAGGACAGAAGCCATGACTTAGAATGGAGCCTACTGTATCTGACTGTGGCCTACTCTGCTCTGCTCTAAAAGGAGCCTACTGTTTCTGACTGTGGCCTGCTCTGCTCTAAAAGGAGCCTACTGTTTCTGACTGTGGCCTGCTCTGCTCTACTCTAAAAGGAGCCTACTGTTTCTGACTGTGGCCTGCTCTGCTCTAAAAGGAGCCTACTGTTTCTGACTGTGGCCTGCTCTGCTCTGCTCTAAAAGGAGCCTACTGTTTCTGACTGTGGCCTGCTCTGCTCTGCTCTAAAAGGAGCCTACTGTTTCTGACTGTGGCCTGCTCTGCTCTGCTCTAAAAGGAGCCTACTGTTTCTGACTGTGGCCTGCTCTGCTCTACTCTAAAAGGAACATACTGTTTCTGACTGTGGCCTGCTCTGCTCTACTCTAAAAGGAGCCTACTGTTTCTGACTGTCGCCTGCTCTGCTCTAAAAGGAGCCTACTGTTTCTGACTGTGGCCTGCTCTGCTCTAAATGGAGCCTACTGTTTCTGACTGTGGCCTGCTCTGCTCTGCTCTAAAAGGAGCCTACTATTTCTGACTGTGGCCTGCTCTGCTCTGCTCCTAAAAGGAGCCTACTGTTTCTGACTGTGGCCTGCTCTGCTCTAAAAGGAGTCTACTGTTTCTGACTGTGGCCTGCTCTGCTCTAAAAGGAGCCTACTGTTTCTGACTGTGGCCTGCTCTGCTCTGCTCTAAAAGGAGCCTACTGTTTCTGACTGTGGCCTGCTCTGCTCTAAAAGGAGCCTACTGTTTCTGACTGTGGCCTGCTCTGCTCTGCTCTAAAATGAGCCTACTGTTTCTGACTGTGGCCTGCTCTGCTCTAAAAGGATCCTACTGTTTCTGACTGTGACCTGCTCTGCTCTGCTCTAAAAGGAGCCTACTGTTTCTGACTGTGGCCTGCTCTGCTCTGCTCTAAAAGGAGCCTACTGTTTCTGACTGTGGCCTGCTCTGCTCTGCTCTAAAAGGAGTCTACTGTTTCTGACTGTGGCCTGCTCTGCTCTACTCTAAAAGGAGCCTACTGTTTCTGACTGTGGCCTGCTCTGCTCTGCTCTAAAAGGAGCCTACTGTTTCTGACTGTGGCCTGCTCTGCTCTACTCTAAAAGGAGCCTACTGTATCTGACTGTGGCCTGCTCTGCTCTACTCTAAAAGGAGCCTACTGTTTCTGACTGTGGCCTGCTCTGCTCTGCTCTAAAAGGAGCCTACTGTTTCTGACTGTGGCCTGCTCTGCTCTACTCTAAAAGGAGCCTACTGTTTCTGACTGTGGCCTGCTCTGCTCTGCTCTAAAAGGAGCCTACTGTATCTGACTGTGGCCTGCTCTGCTCTACTCTAAAAGGAGCCTACTGTTTCTGACTGTGACCTGCTCTGCTCTGCTCTAAAAGGAGCCTACTGTATCTGACTGTGGCCTGCTCTGCTCTACTCTAAAAGGAGCCTACTGTTTCTGACTGTGGCCTGCTCTGCTCTGCTCTAAAAGGAGTCTACTGTTTCTGACTGTGGCCTGCTCTGCTCTAAAAGGAGCCTACTGTTTCTGACTGTGGCCTGCTCTGCTCTAAAAGGAGCCTACTGTTTCTGACTGTGGCCTGCTCTGCTCTGCTCTAAAAGGAGCCTACTGTTTCTGACTGTGGCCTGCTCTGCTCTGCTCTAAAAGGAGCCTACTGTATCTGACTGTGGCCTGCTCTGCTCTACTCTAAAAGGAGCCTACTGTTTCTGACTGTGACCTGCTCTGCTCTGCTCTAAAAGGAGCCTACTGTATCTGACTGTGGCCTGCTCTGCTCTACTCTAAAAGGAGCCTACTGTTTCTGACTGTGGCCTGCTCTGCTCTACTCTAAAAGGAGCCTACTGTTTCTGACTGTGGCCTGCTCTGCTCTGCTCTAAAAGGAGTCTACTGTTTCTGACTGTGGGCCTGCTCTGCTCTAAAAGGAGCCTACTGTTTCTGACTGTGGCCTACTCTGCTCTAAAAGGAGCCTACTGTTTCTGACTGTGGCCTGCTCTGCTCTAAAAGGAGCCTACTGTTTCTGACTGTGGCCTGCTCTGCTCTGCTCTAAAAGGAGCCTACTGTTTCTGACTGTGGCCTGCTCTGCTCTGCTCTAAAAGGAGCCTACTGTTTCTGACTGTGGCCTGCTCTGCTCTGCTCTAAAAGGCACTAGGACATAAACTCCTTCATCACCATTCCATAGCACAGTCATCCATGTGTGTGTGTTTCCAGCAGTCATTCCTAATGAATATAGTGTTAGCTGATTCCAGACCTGTAGTAATTGCTCAGTGTGTCTGGCAGTATATAGTGTTAGCTGATTCCAGACCTGTAGTAATTGCTCAGTGTGTCCAGCAGTATAAAGTGTTAGCTGATTCCAGACCTGCAGTAATTGCTCAGTGTGACCAGCCAGTATATAGTGTTAGCTGATTCCAGACCTGCAGTAATTGCTCAGTGTGTCTGGCAGTATATAGTGTTAGCTGATTCCAGACCTGTAGTAATTGCTCAGTGTGACTGGCAGTATAAAGGCTTTAATGCATCTCTTAGCGTTTCATAAACAACACGATCCGTCTTTTAAAACGGCCGTGTCCCTGTCACATGCCGTTGTGGCCAACAGGACTTATTGGTTGTGTCTCAGCTGGCACCCTTATTCCCTATAGAGCCCCTGGTCAAAAGTAGTGCACTACGTAGGGAATAGGGTGCCACATAACAATGCCTTGTGAACATTAAGTGGAGCCAAATGGAAGATGAAATGACGTGACACGTCTCTATGAATGTCTCAGCCATTGTATCCCTCTAGTGGTGTGGGGGCTGTGCTTTGGCAAAGT
The DNA here is from genome assembly GCF_036934945.1 of Oncorhynchus masou masou. Taxonomy (NCBI): domain Eukaryota; kingdom Metazoa; phylum Chordata; class Actinopteri; order Salmoniformes; family Salmonidae; genus Oncorhynchus; species Oncorhynchus masou. Next base: position 24,332 of record NW_027010055.1, read on the forward strand.
GGGTGGGGTTATATGATTTGATTGGAATGCTCTGTATCACGTTGAAGGGATTATTGAACCACATTTCAAAAGGAATTGATCTGCAAGGCCCAAAGTGTATTAAATATGACATGACTTCAATCACATAACCTATAGGATAATCAATAGAATCCATCAAAACCCCAATACATCAATTATCAAATTGATTCTTAAACGCCATCTTTGAAAAAATAACATCTGTTATTATTTTAATTGGGAGGAAAACAATAGCTGAGAGACAGTAATAGCGGCATCATCCAACGTCATTCCTATCGCTGCTCGTCAACCCGATCTCACTGCACAGCGTCCCCCAGCTCGGACTCGATCCCCCAGCAGATCAGCTGTGCTGCAACAACATCTTCCTGACACTCCAGCAAATTACTAAATATGTGCAGGGTGATTATCTCCCTGCGTAACTAGAGATATGAGAGACATGACAGACATGACGTAAGGTAGCCTAGCGGTTAAGAGAGGCTGAGAGGGACTGAGGAGAGATAGAGAGGAGCTGAGGAGAGATGGAGAGGAGCTGAGGAGAGGGGCTGAGGAGCTGAGGAGAGGGGCTGAGGAGAGGTGGAGAGGAGCTGAGGAGAGGTGGAGAAGGGCTGAGGAGAGGTGGAGAGGAGCTGAGGAGAGATGGAGAGGAGCTGAGGAGAGGGGCTGAGGAGAGGTGGAGAAGGGCTGAGGAGAGGTGGAGAGGAGCTGAGGAGAGGTGGAGAAGGGCTGAGGAGAGGTGGAGAGGAGCTGAGGAGAGGTGGAGAGGAGCTGAGGAGAGGTGGAGAGGAGCTGAGGAGAGGAGGAGAGGGCTGAGGAGAGGTGGAGAGGAGCTGAGGAGAGGTGGAGAGGAGCTGAGGAGAGGTGGAGAGGAGCTGAGGAGAGGAGGAGAGGAGGAGAGGGGCTGAGGAGAGGTGGAGAGGAGCTGAGGAGAGGTGGAGAAGGGCTGAGGAGAGGTGGAGAAGGGCTGAGGAGAGGAGGAGAAGTGCTGAGGAGAGGTGGAGAAGGGCTGAGGAGAGGTGGAGAGGAGCTGAGGAGAGGTGGAGAGGAGCTGAGGAGAGGTGGAGAGGAGCTGAGGATAGGTGGAGAAGGGCTGAGGAGAGGTGGAGAGGAGCTGAGGAGAGATAGAGAGGAGCTGAGGAGAGGTGGAGAGGGGCTGAGGAGAGGTGGAGAGGAGCTGAGGAGAGGTGGAGAAGGGCTGAGGAGAGGTGGAGAGGAGCTGAGGAGAGGTGGAGAAGGGCTGAGGAGAGGTGGATAGGAGCTGAGGAGAGGAGGAGAGGGGCTGAGGAGAGGTGGAGAGGAGCTGAGGAGAGGTGGAGAAGGGCTGAGGAGAGGTGGAGAGGAGCTGAGGGAGAGGAGGAGAGGGGCTGAGGAGAGGTGGAGAGGAGCTGAGGAGAGGTGGAGAAGGGCTGAGGAGAGGTGGAGAGGAGCTGAGGAGAGGAGGAGAGGGGCTGAGGAGAGGTGGAGAGGAGCTGAAGAGAGGTGGAGAGGAGCTGAGGAGAGGTAGAGAGGAGCTGAGGAGAGGTGGAGAGGAGGTGAGGAGAGATAGAGAGGGGGCTGAAGAGAGGTGGAGAGGAGCTGAGGAGAGGTGGAGAAGGGCTGAGGAGAGGTGGAGAGGAGCTGAGGAGAGGAGGAGAGGGGCTGAGGAGAGGTGGAGAGGAGCTGAGGAGAGGTGGAGAGGAGCTGAGGAGAGGAGGAGAGGGGCTGAGGAGAGATAGAGAGGGGCTGAAGAGAGGTGGAGAGGAGCTGAGGAGAGGTGGAGAAGGGCTGAGGAGAGGTGGAGAGGAGCTGAGGAGAGGTGGAGAAGGGCTGAGGAGAGGTGGAGAGGAGCTGAGGAGAGGAGGAGAGGGGCTGAGGAGAGGTGGAGAGGAGCTGAGGAGAGGTGGAGAGGAGGTGAGGAGAGGAGGAGAGGGGCTGAGGAGAGGAGGAGAGGGTCTGAGGAGAGATAGAGAGGAGCTGAGGAGAGGTGGAGAGGGGGTTGGGGAGAGGTGGAGAGGAGCTGAGGATAGGTAGAGAGGAGCTGAGGAGTGGTGGAGAGGAGCTGAGGAGAGGTGGAGAGGAGCTGAGGAGAGGTGGAGAAGGGTTGAGGAGAGGTGGAGAAGGGCTGAGGAGAGGTGGAGAGGAGCTGAGGAGAGATAGAGAGGAGCTGAGGAGAGGTGGAGAGGGGTTGGGGAGAGGTGGAGAGGAGCTGAGGATAGGTAGAGAGGAGCTGAGGAGTGGTGGAGAGGAGCTGAGGAGAGGTGGAGAGGAGCTGAGGAGAGGTGGAGAAGGGTTGAGGAGAGGTGGAGAAGGGCTGAGGAGAGGTGGAGAAGGGCTGAGGAGAGGTGGAGAGGAGCTGAGGAGAGGAGGAGAGGGGCTGAGGAGAGGTAGAGAGGAGCTGAGGAGAGGTGGAGAGGAGGTGAGGAGAGATAGAGAGGGGCTGTAGAGAGGTGGAGAGGAGCTGAGGAGAGGTGGAGAAGGGCTGAGGAGAGGTGGAGAGGAGCTGAGGAGAGGAGGAGAGGGGCTGAGGAGAGGTGGAGAGGAGCTGAGGAGAGGTGGAGAAGGGCTGAGGAGAGGTGGAGAGGAGCTGAGGAGAGGAGGAGAGGGGCTGAGGAGAGGTAGAGAGGAGCTGAGGAGAGCTGGAGAGGAGGTGAGGGAGAGATAGAGAGGGGCTGAAGAGAGGTGGAGAGGGGCTGAGGAGAGGTGGAGAAGGGCTGAGGAGAGGTGGAGAGGAGCTGAGGAGAGGAGGAGAGGGGCTGAGGAGAGGTGGAGAGGAGCTGAGGAGAGGTGGAGAGGAGCTGAGGAGAGGAGGAGAGGGGCTGAGGAGAGATAGAGAGGGGCTGAAGAGAGGTGGAGAGGAGCTGAGGAGAGGTGGAGAAGGGTTGAGGAGAGGTGGAGAGGAGCTGAGGAGAGATAGAGAGGAGCTGAGGAGAGGTGGAGAGGGGCTGAGGAGAGGTAGAGAGGAGCTGAGGAGTGGTGGAGAGGAGCTGAGGAGAGGTGGAGAGGAGCTGAGGAGAGGTGGAGAAGGGCTGAGGAGAGGTGGGAGAGGAGCTGAGGAGAGGTGGAGAAGGGCTGAGGAGAGGTGGAGAGGAGCTGAGGAGAGGAGGAGAGGGGCTGAGGAGAGGTGGGAGAGGAGCTGAGGAGAGGTGGAGAGGAGGTGAGGAGAGGAGGAGAGGGGCTGAGGAGAGATAGAGAGGGGCTGAAGAGAGGTGGAGAGGAGCTGAGGAGAGGTGGAGAAGGGCTGAGGAGAGGTGGAGAGGAGCTGAGGAGAGATAGAGAGGAGCTGAGGAGAGGTGGAGAGGGGCTGAGGAGAGGTGGAGAGGAGCTGAGGATATGTGGAGAAGGGCTGAGGAGAGGTGGAGAGGAGCTGAGGAGTGGTGGAGAGGGGCTGAGGAGAGGTGGAGAGGAGGTGAGGAGAGGTGGAGAAGGGCTGAGGAGAGGTGGAGAGGAGCTGAGGAGAGGTGGAGAGGAGCTGAGGAGAGGTGGAGAGGAGCTGAGGAGAGATGGAGAAGGGCTGAGGAGAGGTGGAGAGGAGCTGAGGAGAGGAGCTGAGGAGAGGAGGAGAGGGGCTGAGGAGAGATAGAGAGGGGCTGTAGAGAGGTGGAGAGGAGCTGAGGAGAGGTGGAGAGGAGCTGAGGAGAGGTGGAGAAGGGCTGAGGAGAGGTGGAGAGGATCTGAGGAGAGGTGGAGAGGAGCTGAGGAGAGGAGCTGAGGAGAGGAGGAGAGGGGCTGAGGAGAGATAGAGAGGGGGCTGTAGAGAGGTGGAGAGGAGCTGAGGAGAGGTGGAGAAGGGCTGAGGAGAGGTGGAGAGGAGCTGAGGAGAGGGGTTGAGGAGAGGTGGAGAGGAGCTGAGGAGAGGTGGAGAGGGGCTGAGGAGAGGTGGAGAGGAGCTGAGGAGAGGTGGAGAAGGGCTGAGGAGAGGTGGAGAGGAGCTGAGAGAGGTGGAGAGGAGCTGAGGAGAGGTGGAGAGGAGCTGAGGAGAGGTGGAGAGGAGCTGAGAGAGGAGGAGAGGAGCTGAGGAGAGGTGGAGAGGAGCTGAGGAGAGGTGGAGAGGAGCTGAGGAGAGGTGGAGAGGAGCTGAGGAGAGGTGGAGAGGAGCTGAGGAGAGGTGGAGAAGGGCTGAGGAGAGATAGAGAGGAGCTGAGGAGAGGGGCTGAGGAGAGGTAACCTAGTCCCTCCATCAGTTATTACTAACCTGGTCCCTCCATCAGTCATTACTAACCTGGTCCCTCCATCAGTCAGTACTAAACTGGTCCCTCCATCAGTCATTACTAACCTGGTCCCTCCATCAGTCATTACTAACCTGGTTCCTCCATCAGTCATTACTAACCCGGTCCCTCCACCAGTCATTACTAACCCGGTCCCTCCACCAGTCAGCACTAACCTGGTTCCTCCATCAGTCATTACTAACCTGGTCCCTCCATCAGTCAGCACTAACCTGGTCCCTCCATCAGTCATTACTAACCTGGTCCCTCCATCAGTCAGCACTAACCTGGTGCCTCTACCAGTCATTACTAACCTGGTTCCTCCATCAGTCATTACTAACCTGGTCCCTCCATCAGTCATTACTAACCTGGTCCCTCCACCAGTCATTACTAACCTGGTCCCTCCATCAGTACTAACCTGGTCCCTCCATCAGTCATTACTAACCTGGTTCCTCCACCAGTCATTACTAACCTGGTTCCTCCATCAGTCATTACTAACCTGGTCCCTCCATCAGTCATTACTAACCTGGTCCCTCCATCAGTCAGTACTAACCTGGTCCCTCCATCAGTCATTACTAACCTGGTCCCTCCATCAGTCAGTACTAACCTGGTCCCTCCATCAGTCATTACTAACCTGGTCCCTCCATCAGTCATTACTAACCTGGTCCCTCCATCAGTCAGTACTAACCTGGTCCCTCCATCAGTCATTACTAACCTGGTTCCTCCATCAGTCATTACTAACCTGGTTCCTCCATCAGTCATTACTAACCTGGTCCCTCCATCAGTCATTACTAACCTGGTTCCTCCATCAGTCATTACTAACCTGGTTCCTCCATCAGTCATTACTAACCTGGTTCCTCCATCAGTCATTACTAACCTGGTCCCTCCATCAGTCATTACTAACCTGGTTCCTCCATCAGTCATTACTAACCTGGTCCCTCCATCAGTCATTACTAACCTGGTTCCTCCATCAGTCATTACTAACCTGGTCCCTCCATCAGTCATTACTAACCTGGTTCCTCCATCAGTCATTACTAACCTGGTCCCTCCATCAGTCATTACTAACCTGGTTCCTCCATCAGTCATTACTAACCTGGTCCCTCCATCAGTCATTACTAACCTGGTCCCTCCATCAGTCAGCACTAACCTGGTCCCTCCATCAGTCATTACTAACCTGGTCCCTCCATCAGTCATTACTAACCTGGTCCCTCCATCAGTCAGTACTAACCTGGTCCCTCCATCAGTCATTACTAAACTGGTCCCTCCATCAGTCAGCATCCATCAGTCATTACTAACCTGGTCCTCCATCAGTCACTAACCTGGTTCCTCCATCAGTCAGTACTAACCTGGTTCCTCCATCAGTCAGCACTAACCTGGTTCCTCCATCAGTCATGGTCCCTCCACTCAACCTGGTCCCTCCATCAGTCATTACTAACCTGGTCCTCCATCAGTCATTACTAACCTGGTTCCTCCATCAGTCATTACTAACCTGGTCCCTCCATCAGTCATTACTAACCTGGTCCCTCCATCAGTCATTACTAACCTGGTCCCTCCATCAGTACTAACCTGGTCCCTCCATCAGTCATTACTAACCTGGTTCCTCCATCAGTCATTACTAACCTGGTCCCTCCATCAGTCATTACTAACCATCAGTCATTCCCTCCATCAGTCATTACTAACCTGGTTCCTCCATCAGTCATTACTAACCTGGTCCCTCCATCAGTCATTACTAACCTGGTCCCTCCATCAGTCATTACTAACCTGGTCCCTCCATCAGTCATTACACCTGGTCCCTCCATCAGTCATTAACCTGGTCCCTCCATCAGTCATTACTAACCTGGTTCCTCCATCAATCATTACTAACCTGGTCCCTCCATCAGTACTAACCTGGTTACTAACCTGGTCCCTCCATCAGTCATTACTAACCTGGTCCCTCCATCAGTCATTACTAACCTGGTTCCTCCATCAGTCATTACTAACCTGGTCCCTCCATCAGTCATTACTAACCTGGTCCCTCCATCAGTCATTACTAACCTGGTCCTCCATCAGTCATTACTAACCTGGTCCCTCCATCAGTCAGTACTAACCTGGTTCCTCCATCAGTCATTACTAACCTGGTCCTCCATCAGTCATTACTAACCTGGTCCCTCCATCAGTCATTACTAACCTGGTCCCTCCATCAGTCATTACTAACCTGGTCCCTCCATCAGTCATTACTAACCTGGTCCCTCCATCAGTCATTACTAACCTGGTCCCTCCATCAGTCATTACTAACCTGGTTCCTCCATCAGTCATTACTAACCTGGTCCCTCCATCAGTCATTACTAACCTGGTCCCTCCATCAGTCATTACTAACCTGGTCCCTCCATCAGTCATTACTAACCTGGTCCCCTCCATCAGTCATTACTGTAACTAACTGGGTCCCTCCATCAGTCATTACTAACCTGGTCCCTCCATCAGTCATTACTAACCTGGTCCCTCCATCAGTCTAACCTGGTCCCTCCATCAGTCAACTAACCTGGTCCCTCCATCAGTCATTACTAACCTGGTCCCTCCATCAGTCATTACTAACCTGGTCCCTCCATCAGTCATTACTAACCTGGTCCCTCCATCAGTCATTACTAACCTGGTCCCTCCTCCATCCATCAGTCATTACTAACCTGGTCCCTCCATCAGTCATTACTCCATCCACTCCATCTGTCATTACTAACCTGGTCCCTCCATCAGTCATTACTAACCTGGTTCCTCCACCAGTCATTACTAACCTGGTCCCTCCATCAGTCATTACTAACCTGGTTCCTCCACCAGTCATTACTAACCTGGTTCCTCCATCAGTCATTACTAACCTGGTCCCTCCATCAGTCATTACTAACCTGGTCCCTCCATCAGTCATTACTAACCTGGTCCCTCTCATCAGTCATTACTAACCTGGTCCCTCCATCAGTCATTACTAACCTGGTCCCTCCATCAGTCATTACTAACCTGGTCCCTCCATCAGTCATTACTAACCTGGTCCCTCCATCAGTCATTACTAACCTGGTCCCTCCATCAGTCATTACTAACCTGGTCCCTCCATCAGTCATTACTAACCTGGTCCCTCCATCAGTCATTACTAACCTGGTCCCTCCATCAGTCATTACTAACCTGGTCCCTCCATCAGTCATTACTAACCTGGTCCCTCCATCAGTCATTACTAACCTGGTTCCTCCATCAGTCATTACTAACCTGGTTCCTCCATCAGTCATTACTAACCTGGTCCCTCCATCAGTCATTACTAACCTGGTCCCTCCATCAGTCATTACTAACCTGGTCCCTCCATCAGTCATTACTAACCTGGTCCCTCCATCAGTCATTACTAACCTGGTCCCTCCATCAGTCATTACTAACCTGGTCCCTCCATCAGTCATTACTAACCTGGTCCCTCCATCAGTCATTACTAACCTGGTTCCTCCATCAGTCATTACTAACCTGGTCCCTCCATCAGTCATTACTAACCTGGTCCCTCCATCAGTCATTACTAACCTGGTTCCTCCATCAGTCATTACTAATCTGGTCCCTCCATCAGTCATTACTAACCTGGTCCCTCCTAACCTGGTCCCTCCATCAGTCATTACTAATTTGGTTCCTCCACACCTGGTCCATACAGTCATTACCTGGTCCCTCCATCAGTCATTACTAACCTGGTCCCTCCATCAGTCATTACTAACCTGGTTCCCTCCATCAGTCATTACTAACCCTGGTCCCTCCATCAGTCATTACTAACCTGGTCCCTCCATCAGTCATTACTAACCTGGTCCCTCCATCAGTCATTACTAACCTGGTCCCTCCATCAGTCATTACTAACCTGGTCCCTCCATCAGTCATTACTAACCTGGTCCCTCATTACTAACCTGGTCATTACAGTCATTAACCTGGTTCCTCCATCAGTCATTACTAACCTGGTTCCATCATCTGGGAGTCATTACTAACCTGGTCCCTCCATCAGTCATTGCTAACCTGGCTTCTCCTCCATCAGTCATTACTAACCTGGTCCCTCCATCAGTCATTACTAACCTGGTCCTCCTCTCATTACTAACCTGGTCCCTCATCAGTCATTACTAACCTGGTCCCTCCATCAGTCATTTCTAACCTGGTCCCTCCATCAGTCATTACTAACCTGGTCCCTCCATCAGTCATTACTAACCTGGTCCCTCCTTCACCTGCATTCTAATCTCTCTGGTTCCTCCATCATCATTACTAACCTGGTCCCTCCACCAGTCATTACTAACCTGGTCCCTCCATCAGTCATTATAACCTAACCTGGTCCCTCCATCAGTCCTTACTAACCTGGTCCCTCCATCAGTCATTACTAACCTGGTTCCTCCATCAGTCATTCTAACCTGGTCCCTCCATCAGTCATTACTAACCTGGTCCCTCCATCAGTCATTACTAACCTGGTTCCTCTCCATCAGTCATTCTAACCTGGTCCCTCCATCAGTCATTACTAACCTGGTTCCTCCATCAGTCATTACTAACCTGGTCCCTCCATCAGTCATTACTAACCTGGTCCCTCCATCAGTCATTACTAACCTGGTCCCTCCATCTCATTACTCTGGTCCCTCCACCAGTCATTACTAACCTGGTCCCTCCATCAGTCATTACTAACCTGGTCCCTCCATCAGTCATTCTAACCTGGTCCCTCCATCAGTATCTACTAACCCCACCTCACCCATTACTAACCTGGTCCCTCTCATCAGTTATTACTAACCTGGTCCCTCCACAGCTCCATAGCTGTAATTCTGTTTGACTGTTAGACTGTAACTACTACTATTCATTTACATGTTCTCTTTTTTCTACCTGTTGTATCTCTACCCCCACTCCTTCACATGCTGGGAGTGCTGTGCACGCCTCTGTATTCTACCCCCAAATTACATGTTGAGCTCTACCCCCACTCCTTTGCTGCTTCTGTATCTTCCAATCTCCCCTTGGTCTTTTATCTTTCCGCCAACACACAGTCACATCCTCTCCTTCTACCTGCCTCTCTGTATCTCTACCCCCACCTCTCCTTCTACCTGCCTCTCTGTATCTCTACCCCCCCACCTCTCCTTCTACCTGCCTCTCTGTATCTCTACCCCCCACCTCTCCTTCTACCTGCCTCTCTGTATCTCTACCCCCACCTCTCCTTCTACCTGCCTCTCTGTATCTCTACCCCCCACCTCTCCTTCTACCTGCCTCTCTGTATCTCTACCCCCCACCTCTCCTTCTACCTGCCTCCCTGTATCTCTACCCCCCACCTCTCCTTCTACCTGCCTCTCTGTATCTCTACCCCCCACCTCTCCTTCTACCTGCCTCTCTGTATCTCTACCCCCACCTCTCCTTCTACCTGCCTCTCTGTATCTCTACCCCCCCACCTCTCCTTCTACCTGCCTCTCTGTATCTCTACCCCCACCTCTCCTTCTACCTGCCTCTCTGTATCTCTACCCCCCCCTCTCCTTCTACCTGCCTCTCTGTATCTCTACCCTCCCACCTCTCCTTCTACCTGCCTCTCTGTATCTCTACCCCCCACCTCTCCTTCTACCTGCCTCTCTGTATCTCTACCCCCCACCTCTCCTTCTACCTGCCTCTCTGTATCTCTACCCCCCACCTCTCCTTCTACCTGCCTCTCTGTATCTCTACCCCCCACCTCTCCTTCTACCTGCCTCTCTGTATCTCTACCCCCCACCTCTCCTTCTACCTGCCTCTCTGTATCTCTACTCCCCCCCACCTCTCCTTCTACCTGCCTCTCTGTATCTCTACCCCCCACCTCTCCTTCTACCTGCCTCTGTATCTCTACCCCCCACCTCTCCTTCTACCTGCCTCTACCTGTATCTCTACCCCCCACCTCTCCTTCTACCTACCTCTCTGTATCTCTACCCCCACCTCTCCTTCTACCTGCCTCTCTGTATCTCTACCCCCACCTCTCCTTCTACCTGCCTCTCTGTATCTCTACCCCCACCTCTCCTTCTACCTGCCTCTCTGTATCTCTACCCTCCCACCTCTCCTTCTACCTGCCTCTCTGTATCTCTACCCCCACCCTCTCCTTCTACCTGCCTCTCTGTATCTCTACCCCCCACCTCTCCTTCTACCTGACTCCCTGTATCTCTACCCCCCCACCTCTCCTTCTACCTGACTCTAACTGACTCTGACGCCAACTGTTTGACTGGCTGGCTGGCTGACTGACTGGGTGACTGATTGACTGACTGACTGGCTGGCTGGCTCTGACTGGGTGACTGACTGACTGGCTGGCTGACTAACTGGCTGGCAGACTAACTGAATGACTAACTGGACTGACTGACTAACTGACTGACTGACTGACTGACTGGGTGACTGACTAACTAACTGGCTGGCAGACTGGGTAACTGACTAACTGACTGAATGACTGACTGACTGGGTACTGACTAACTGACTGACTAATGGACTGACTGACTGAATAACTGACTGGGTAACAGACTAACTAACTGACTAACTGACTAGGTAACTGACTGGGTAACTGACTAACTGACTGACTGACTAACTGACTGGGTAACAGACTAACTGACTAACTGGGTGACTAACTGACTGACTGGGTAACAGACTAACTAACTGACTGGGTAACAGACTGACTAACTGACTAACTGACTAGGTAACTGACTGGGTAACTGACTAACTGACTGACTGACTAACTGACTGGGTAACAGACTAACTGACTAACTGGGTAACAGACTAACTGACTGACTGGGTAACAGACTAACTGACTGGGTAACTGACTGGGTAACAGACTAACTGACTAACTGACTGGGTAACAGACTAACTGACTGACTGACTAACTGACTGGGTAACAGACTAACTGACTAACTGGGTAACATACTAACTGACTGACTGGGTAACAGACTAACTAAGTGACTGGGTAACAGACTAACTGACTGGGTAACAGACTGACTGGGTAACTGACTAACTGACTAACTAATGGACTGACTGGGTAACAGACTGACTGACTGACTGGGTAACAGACTAACTGACTGACTAATGGACTGACAGACTGAATAACTGACTGGGTAACAGACTAACTAACTGGGTAACTAACTGACTAGGTAACTGACTGGGTAACTGACTAACTGACTAACTGACTGACTAACTGACTGGGTAACAGACTAACTGACTAACTGGGTAACATACTAACAACTGACTGACTGGGTAACAGACTGACTAACTGACTGACTGGGTAACATAACTAACTAACTGACTGGGTAACAGACTAACTGACTGACTGGGTAACAGACTAAACTAACTGACTGGGTAACAGACTAACTAACTGGGTAACAGACTAACTAACTGACTGGGTAACAGACTAACTAAGTGACTGGGTAACAGACTAACTGACTGACTGGG
>NW_027010056.1:0-35907 GCF_036934945.1 Oncorhynchus masou masou
CTACCTTTGCACATTCACTTAAATATTGATTTTGTTACTACATTTCCCAACACCCCTTTTATCGGGCCAATTCCCACCATTAACCTGTTTGTTGCCAGGTAATTGACACGTCCCCCTCCGCTCTGTCGATTTCATATTTACTCTCTCTCTTGTCCAGCCTGTACCCCTTCTCTCCCCCTCGCCTCCTCTCTTGTCTCATATCTATATCCTCTTCTCTCCTCACTTCCTCTTTTCATCTCTCTCCAATCTCACTCTTCCTCCATTCCCCAACATTGCCCATGTTGCATTGTGTGCCTTGGCCTGTGGCTGTATGTAGTACATGCTGGACAGAACTCGCGAGCTGAAGCTGGACCTGTATATGGTGGTTGAACTGTTCACAGGCAGCAAGGAGCTGGACAGATCTGGGACCAGACTCCATAATCTGTTAGAAATGGGAAAAATAAATGTTCACTTTCTGTTTTGCTTCAACATGTGACTAGGATATGCGTTTGTGAAGGTGGGTGTTGCCTTAGTTAATGGTATGAAATGCCACAGGAAATTAAATGAATCTGCAATTGATCGTCTCTTGGCTAAAATTACCTTGTTGTTAATATGAACGGTGAACTATGAATAAATTGACAGATTCATTCAGGTTGAGTTTTCTTATTAAAGACTGCAATGACCACATTGGCTACAACCATTTGCCTATTTTCTCTAGTTGCTACAATAATAATATCCTCGCTCACCCTCTCTGCTCCTTGGGGACTGTCACGTAGAGGGCAGGCTGGTCTACACATCTGGTGGAGAGCCTGTGGGCTCGTTCGTTCAGCCTCAGACGTCTAGTGCCCTCTATCGCCCACGCCATGTTCCTGGATGTTACCCATGACAACGATATGATCCAACTCACAAACCTATCAATTTAACGCCTTGTAACCCCTACTGCCTCTGATCTGGTGGAATCACTAAACACATACTGTATTTGTGAATGTTGGAGTTTGCACCTGTCTGTCCGTAAATTAAAAAAGCTTTTAAGAAAAATGGTATCTGTTTGCTTAATGTGAGGATTTTGATCTATAGCTTTTACTTTTACTCAGGTATAACAATTTTAGTATTTTTTTCCACCACTACTTAAGTACATTTTTTTTTTTTATCATTCAAAGAGAGGTGGTGGTTCTGGAGGCTAGGACTGAGGAGTGGATCAGATCTCTGGGTCAAACCAGAAAGACAGGAACTGCATCAACAGTCTACCTAAGTACACAGAGATCAGAGAACACATCCAGGTCCCATGAGAACAACACCATAGAATTACAACTTTACATCCCAGCTATGGTTACAGGTGTGTCTCTGTATATGCCTGGCATGTGATTGTACACAATGGGCTTGTACACAATGGGCAATTTAATTAAAGGCATGAGAACACGGGGATCACTGTGTGATAACTCAGGGCTGTTCTTAGACCTGAGGTTTGTGCTTGGGTCACTTCAGTCTAAACACATGTACATGAGTTATTCCTTATGTAAGGCACGGCTAGTACCATTTGTTTCCCGTACTGGAACTGTCCAGCTACATGACAGCAGGATTGTGAAGCAGGCTGATGTCACTGGTAAGGGCCGCAGTGAATTGTAAGCATATTACATTTTGAACAGCTCACTCTGGTAGTGTGACACTTGTTCAGGTAAGTAAGAATACAATGTCCTATTTATTGTCCCAGGTGTCCTATGTATCAAATGTCTCAGAGTAGGAGTGTCCCCTGTGTCCATATAATATGATCGAAACGGGTCCTAAATCAGCACTTCTATTCAAAGACAAATGATACACATGGCCTGTAGGTTACAAGTCATGGCTCATCTTATATAACTATTGCTGTACACTCATTTTCTATTAATTTACTGTCTATACACATTACACACCATACATACACTGAGTATACCAAACATATGTATATACAGTATCAGTCAAAAGTTCGGACACCTACAACATTGTAGAATAATAGTGAAGACATCAAAACTACTAAATAACAATGTAGTAACGAAAAGTGTTAAGCAAGTCAAAGTATATTTTATATTTGAGATTCTTCAAAGTAGCTGCCCTTTGCCTTGACAGCTTTGCACATACTGCATTCTCTCAACCAGCTTCATGAGGTAGTCACCTGGAATGCATTTGTGGAATTTCTTTCCGTTTGAGCCAATCAGTTGTGTTGTGACAAGGTAGGGGTGATAAACAAAATATAGCCCTATTTGGTAAAAGACCAAGTCCTTATTATGGCAAAATCAGCTCAAATAAGCAAAGAGAAACAACAGTCCATCATTACTTTAAGACATGAATGTCATTCAATACGGAAAATTTCAATAACTTTGAAAGGAAAGGAAGACCCAGAGTTACCTCTGCTGTAGAAGATAAGTTCATTAGAGTTACCAGCCTCAGATATTGCAGCCCAAATAAATGCTTCACAGAGTTCAAGTAACAGACATCTCAACATCAACTGTTCAGAGGACACTGTGTGAATCAGGCCTTCATGGTTGAATTGCTGCAAAGAAACAACTAAAGGACACCAGTAAGAAGCCTAGAAACACGAGCAATTGACATTAGTCTGGTGGGAAGTAGGTGAATGGATGATCTCACATGTGTCGTTCCCACTGTGAAGCATGGAAGAAGAGGTGTGATGTTGTAGGAGTGCTTTGCTGGTGACACCGTCAGTGATTTATTTGGAGTTCAAGGCACACTTAACCAGCATGGCTACCACAGAATTCTGAGTGATAGTTCAACTAAGCGCAAACCAGGCCTATCATTTGTTTTTCAACAAGCCAATGGCCCAACCCACCTCCAGGCTGTGTAAGGGATATTTGACCAAGAAGGAGAGTGATGAAGTGCTGCATCAAATGTCTTGGCCTCCGCAATCACCCGACCTCAACCCAGTTGAGATGGTTTGGGATGAGTTGGACCGCAGAGTGAAGAAAAAGCAGCCAACAAGTGCTAAGCATGTGGGAACTCCAAGACTGTTGGAAAAGCATTCCAGGTGAAGCTGGTTGAGAGAATGTCAAGATTGTGCAAAGCTGTCATCAAGGCAAAGGTTGGCTACTTTGAAGAATATAAAATCGAAAATATATTTTCATTTAACACTTTTGATTACTACATGATTCCATATGTGTTATTTCATAGTTTTGACGTCTTCACGTCACTGTGTCCAAACTTTTGACAGGTCCTGCATATAGGGCGGCAGGGTAGCCTAGCGGTTAGAGTGTTGGACAAGGTTGCAAGTTCAAAGACCCCGAGCTGACAAGGTACAAATCTGTCGTTCTGCCCCTGAACAGGCAGTTAACCCACTGTTCCTAGGCCGTCATTGAAAATAAGAATTTGTTCTTAACTGACTTGCCTAGTTAAATAAAAAAAATATTCCAGACTGATATTACTCGTTCTGATATTTCTTTAAACACTTTTGGGATTATGTTTGTATAAACATTTTGCTGCACCTGTGATAACATCTGCAAATCTGTGTATGTGACCAATAAACTTTTATCTGATTTAAAGTACAATTTACAAACTGTAGTTTACAGATGTACTGATGGCCATAGTCTGTAACCCATGTTGTCCTGGACCCCAAGTTCCAGGGGCTGGTGGGGGATCTGAGGAGACATCTCATTCACTTCTGTAATCACTACAAGACAGTTTGTGTGCCTGACACCAACTCACCAGCCATACTCACTACTCCCTGTGCAGTGCACTTACTCAACATTATTATTTTACTTGGTTGATGGTTTTTGTGATGAATCTCAGCCCATACAATATCTGACCTATGCATTGCAGACATAGGGCCTATTCATTCACATAAGTAACTGCCATAAGACTTGGCTGTCTTCTACTGGTAAATGGTCATCTACCTCCTCACCAAGCAGTAGACTTTTACAAACCTAACAAAACAAACCAGCTCATTTTACATTTACATTTAAGTCATTTAGCAGACGCTCTTATCCAGAGCGACTTACAATCACACACAATCTCTGCATCTGTGTTGTATTGATTATGTACTGTATACACTGAGAGTATAAAACATTAACACCAGCTCTCTCCATGACATAGCTTTCACCAGGTCAGCCTATGATCCTTTATTGATGTCAGTTGTTAAATCCACTTTAGTCAGTATAGATCAAGGGGAGGGGATAGGTTAAAAATATATATTTTTAATCCTTGAGACAATTTAAACATGGATTGTGTACAGTGTGTACCATTCAGAGGGTGAATGGGCAGGACAAAAGATTGAAGTGCCCTTGGTGTCAGGCACACTGGTTTGAGTGAGTGTGTCAAGAACTGGAGCGCTGTTGGGTTTTTCACGCTCAACAGTTTCCTGTGTATCAAGAATGGTCCACCACCCAAAGGACATCCAGCCAACTTGACGCAATTGGAGTCTAAATGGGCCAGCATCCCTGTGGAATGCTTTTGACACCTTGTTGAGTCCATGTCCTGATGAATTGAGACTGTTCTGAGGGCAAAAGGGTGCAACTCAATATTAGGAAGGTGTTCCTAATGTTTTGTACACTGTGTATTTAGACTGGAGGTAAGTGACTATAAACAAATACTGTTCTGCAGTTAAATGATATGTCTCGTGTTGTCCCTCCATGTGGGTAAGTGGTTCCAGGCTATGTTCACATATCCCTGGTACATCACTCATTACCTGGTACCATGCTACTTTGGCTCCATCATTGTTGGGGCCTATACCACCACCTTGGATATTGTGTTCAATCAAATGTAAAACTGGGTTTAATAACAACTTGCCCTTCCTATTGAAAAATACAATTGAAAAATCTGAATTTGTCAATGAGACAAGTCGTGACCAGAGTACAAAAATACTGCTGTTCTAAACTAATGGGCAGTCCTTCAGTTTGTAATATTTGTGTGTTAAGATTTATCCAGACTAGTTCCACTCTGGTGAAGCAGTTAGCTCTGGGCTCAGTACAGATGTTTTTTGTGGGCCTGCACCTGGCCCTGCCCCCCGGCACCCATGCTGCACAACGTGCCCTATCTCAATGATTTGGGGCGGCAGGGTAGCCAAGCGGTTAGAGCGCTGGACTAGCAACCGGTAAGTTCAAACCCCTGAGCTGACAAGGTACAAATCTGTCGTTCTGCCACTGAACAGGTTCCTAGGCCATCATTGAAAATAAGAATTTGTTCTTAACTGACTTGCCCAGTTAAATAAAGGTAAAACTAAAATATCACCAATGTGAGAAAGAGCAGTGATGTGTTTCACTGGCTTCAGGTAAGGCTTTCAATTCAATCAAGTTCAATTTAAATCCAATTCATTACAACTATATTTTTGCCCTTCTGGGTATGGAAAATCCCCCTCTCTGTACTGTTACAGAGATATAAATACATCCACATAATGTTGCTCCCTTTCTTTCTCTTTCAGTTACCTGTTGGCTGATAAGGTTTCCCTCATTTTGCAGCCGGGATCTTCCATTGCTGGGGCCGGAAGGTCTGTTTCTGGTGACAAGAAGATCAGTTATCACCAGACTACCTTTGCACATTCACTTAAATATTGATTTTGTTACTACATTTCCCAACACCCCTTTTATCGGGCCAATTCCCACCATTAACCTGTTTGTTGCCTGGTAATTGACACGTCCCCCTCCGCTCTGTCGTTTTCATATTTACTCTCTCTCTCTTGTCCAGCCTGTACCCCTTCTCTCTCCCTCGCCTCCTCTCTTGTCTCATATCTATATCCTCTTCTCTCCTCACTTCCTCTTTTCATCTCTCTCCAATCTCACTCTTCCTCCATTCCCCAACATTGCCCATGTTGCATTGTGTGCCTTGGCCTGTGGCTGTATGTAGTACATGCTGGACAGAACTCGCGAGCTGAAGCTGGACCTGTATATGGTGGTTGAACTGTTCACAGGCAGCAAGGAGCTGGACAGATCTGGGACCAGACTCCATAATCTGTTAGAAATGGGAAAAATAAATGTTCACTTTCTGTTTTGCTTCAACATGTGACTAGGATATGCGTTTGTGAAGGTGGGTGTTGCCTTAGTTAATGGTATGAAATGCCACAGGAAATTAAATGAATCTGCAATTGATCGTCTCTTGGCTAAAATTACCTTGTTGTTAATATGAACGGTGAACTATGAATAAATTGACAGATTCATTCAGGTTGAGTTTTCTTATTAAAGACTGCAATGACCACATTGGCTACAACCATTTGCCTATTTTCTCTAGTTGCTACAATAATAATATCCTCGCTCACCCTCTCTCTGCTCCTTGGGGACTGTCACGTAGAGGGCAGGCTGGTCTACACATCTGGTGGAGAGCCTGTGGGCTCGTTCGTTCAGCCTCAGACGTCTAGTGCCCTCTATCGCCCACGCCATGTTCCTGGATGTTACCCATGACAACGATATGATCCAACTCACAAACCTATCAATTTAACGCCTTGTAACCCCTACTGCCTCTGATCTGGTGGAATCACTAAACACATACTGTATTTGTGAATGTTGGAGCTTGCACCTGTCTGTCCGTAAATTAAAAAAGCTTTTAAGAAAAATGGTATCTGTTTGCTTAATGTGAGGATTTTGATCTATAGCTTTTACTTTTACTCAGGTATAACAATTTTAGTATTTTTTTCCACCACTACTTAAGTACATTTTTTTTTTTATCATTCAAAGAGAGGTGGTGGTTCTGGAGGCTAGGACTGAGGAGTGGATCAGATCTCTGGGTCAAACCAGAAAGACAGGAACTGCATCAACAGTCTACCTAAGTACACAGAGATCAGAGAACACATCCAGGTCCCATGAGAACAACACCATAGAATTACAACTTTACATCCCAGCTATGGTTACAGGTGTGTCTCTGTATATGCCTGGCATGTGATTGTACACAATGGGCTTGTACACAATGGGCAATTTAATTAAAGGCATGAGAACACGGGGATCACTGTGTGATAACTCAGGGCTGTTCTTAGACCTGAGGTTTGTGCTTGGGTCACTTCAGTCTAAACACATGTACATGAGTTATTCCTTATGTAAGGCACGGCTAGTACCATTTGTTTCCCGTACTGGAACTGTCCAGCTACATGACAGCAGGATTGTGAAGCAGGCTGATGTCACTGGTAAGGGCCGCAGTGAATTGTAAGCATATTACATTTTGAACAGCTCACTCTGGTAGTGTGACACTTGTTCAGGTAAGTAAGAATACAATGTCCTATTTATTGTCCCAGGTGTCCTATGTATCAAATGTCTCAGAGTAGGAGTGTCCCCTGTGTCCATATAATATGATCGAAACGGGTCCTAAATCAGCACTTCTATTCAAAGACAAATGATACACATGGCCTGTAGGTTACAAGTCATGGCTCATCTTATATAACTATTGCTGTACACTCATTTTCTATTAATTTACTGTCTATACACATTACACACCATACATACACTGAGTATACCAAACATATGTATATACAGTATCAGTCAAAAGTTCGGACACCTACAACATTGTAGAATAATAGTGAAGACATCAAAACTACTAAATAACAATGTAGTAACGAAAAGTGTTAAGCAAGTCAAAGTATATTTTATATTTGAGATTCTTCAAAGTAGCTGCCCTTTGCCTTGACAGCTTTGCACATACTGCATTCTCTCAACCAGCTTCATGAGGTAGTCACCTGGAATGCATTTGTGGAATTTCTTTCCGTTTGAGCCAATCAGTTGTGTTGTGACAAGGTAGGGGTGATAAACAAAATATAGCCCTATTTGGTAAAAGACCAAGTCCTTATTATGGCAAAATCAGCTCAAATAAGCAAAGAGAAACAACAGTCCATCATTACTTTAAGACATGAATGTCATTCAATACGGAAAATTTCAATAACTTTGAAAGGAAAGGAAGACCCAGAGTTACCTCTGCTGTAGAAGATAAGTTCATTAGAGTTACCAGCCTCAGATATTGCAGCCCAAATAAATGCTTCACAGAGTTCAAGTAACAGACATCTCAACATCAACTGTTCAGAGGACACTGTGTGAATCAGGCCTTCATGGTTGAATTGCTGCAAAGAAACAACTAAAGGACACCAGTAAGAAGCCTAGAAACACGAGCAATTGACATTAGTCTGGTGGGAAGTAGGTGAATGGATGATCTCACATGTGTCGTTCCCACTGTGAAGCATGGAAGAAGAGGTGTGATGTTGTAGGAGTGCTTTGCTGGTGACACCGTCAGTGATTTATTTGGAGTTCAAGGCACACTTAACCAGCATGGCTACCACAGAATTCTGAGTGATAGTTCAACTAAGCGCAAACCAGGCCTATCATTTGTTTTTCAACAAGCCAATGGCCCAACCCACCTCCAGGCTGTGTAAGGGATATTTGACCAAGAAGGAGAGTGATGAAGTGCTGCATCAAATGTCTTGGCCTCCGCAATCACCCGACCTCAACCCAGTTGAGATGGTTTGGGATGAGTTGGACCGCAGAGTGAAGAAAAAGCAGCCAACAAGTGCTAAGCATGTGGGAACTCCAAGACTGTTGGAAAAGCATTCCAGGTGAAGCTGGTTGAGAGAATGTCAAGATTGTGCAAAGCTGTCATCAAGGCAAAGGTTGGCTACTTTGAAGAATATAAAATCGAAAATATATTTTCATTTAACACTTTTGATTACTACATGATTCCATATGTGTTATTTCATAGTTTTGACGTCTTCACGTCACTGTGTCCAAACTTTTGACAGGTCCTGCATATAGGGCGGCAGGGTAGCCTAGCGGTTAGAGTGTTGGACAAGGTTGCAAGTTCAAAGACCCCGAGCTGACAAGGTACAAATCTGTCGTTCTGCCCCTGAACAGGCAGTTAACCCACTGTTCCTAGGCCGTCATTGAAAATAAGAATTTGTTCTTAACTGACTTGCCTAGTTAAATAAAAAAAATATTCCAGACTGATATTACTCGTTCTGATATTTCTTTAAACACTTTTGGGATTATGTTTGTATAAACATTTTGCTGCACCTGTGATAACATCTGCAAATCTGTGTATGTGACCAATAAACTTTTATCTGATTTAAAGTACAATTTACAAACTGTAGTTTACAGATGTACTGATGGCCATAGTCTGTAACCCATGTTGTCCTGGACCCCAAGTTCCAGGGGCTGGTGGGGGATCTGAGGAGACATCTCATTCACTTCTGTAATCACTACAAGACAGTTTGTGTGCCTGACACCAACTCACCAGCCATACTCACTACTCCCTGTGCAGTGCACTTACTCAACATTATTATTTTACTTGGTTGATGGTTTTTGTGATGAATCTCAGCCCATACAATATCTGACCTATGCATTGCAGACATAGGGCCTATTCATTCACATAAGTAACTGCCATAAGACTTGGCTGTCTTCTACTGGTAAATGGTCATCTACCTCCTCACCAAGCAGTAGACTTTTACAAACCTAACAAAACAAACCAGCTCATTTTACATTTACATTTAAGTCATTTAGCAGACGCTCTTATCCAGAGCGACTTACAATCACACACAATCTCTGCATCTGTGTTGTATTGATTATGTACTGTATACACTGAGAGTATAAAACATTAACACCAGCTCTCTCCATGACATAGCTTTCACCAGGTCAGCCTATGATCCTTTATTGATGTCAGTTGTTAAATCCACTTTAGTCAGTATAGATCAAGGGGAGGGGATAGGTTAAAAATATATATTTTTAATCCTTGAGACAATTTAAACATGGATTGTGTACAGTGTGTACCATTCAGAGGGTGAATGGGCAGGACAAAAGATTGAAGTGCCCTTGGTGTCAGGCACACTGGTTTGAGTGAGTGTGTCAAGAACTGGAGCGCTGTTGGGTTTTTCACGCTCAACAGTTTCCTGTGTATCAAGAATGGTCCACCACCCAAAGGACATCCAGCCAACTTGACGCAATTGGAGTCTAAATGGGCCAGCATCCCTGTGGAATGCTTTTGACACCTTGTTGAGTCCATGTCCTGATGAATTGAGACTGTTCTGAGGGCAAAAGGGTGCAACTCAATATTAGGAAGGTGTTCCTAATGTTTTGTACACTGTGTATTTAGACTGGAGGTAAGTGACTATAAACAAATACTGTTCTGCAGTTAAATGATATGTCTCGTGTTGTCCCTCCATGTGGGTAAGTGGTTCCAGGCTATGTTCACATATCCCTGGTACATCACTCATTACCTGGTACCATGCTACTTTGGCTCCATCATTGTTGGGGCCTATACCACCACCTTGGATATTGTGTTCAATCAAATGTAAAACTGGGTTTAATAACAACTTGCCCTTCCTATTGAAAAATACAATTGAAAAATCTGAATTTGTCAATGAGACAAGTCGTGACCAGAGTACAAAAATACTGCTGTTCTAAACTAATGGGCAGTCCTTCAGTTTGTAATATTTGTGTGTTAAGATTTATCCAGACTAGTTCCACTCTGGTGAAGCAGTTAGCTCTGGGCTCAGTACAGATGTTTTTTGTGGGCCTGCACCTGGCCCTGCCCCCCCTCGCACCCATGCTGCACAACGTGCCCTATCTCAATGATTTGGGGCGGCAGGGTAGCCAAGCGGTTAGAGCGCTGGACTAGCAACCGGTAAGTTCAAACCCCTGAGCTGACAAGGTACAAATCTGTCGTTCTGCCACTGAACAGGTTCCTAGGCCATCATTGAAAATAAGAATTTGTTCTTAACTGACTTGCCCAGTTAAATAAAGGTAAAACTAAAATATCACCAATGTGAGAAAGAGCAGTGATGTGTTTCACTGGCTTCAGGTAAGGCTTTCAATTCAATCAAGTTCAATTTAAATCCAATTCATTACAACTATATTTTTGCCCTTCTGGGTATGGAAAATCCCCCTCTCTGTACTGTTACAGAGATATAAATACATCCACATAATGTTGCTCCCTTTCTTTCTCTTTCAGTTACCTGTTGGCTGATAAGGTTTCCCTCATTTTGCAGCCGGGATCTTCCATTGCTGGGGCCGGAAGGTCTGTTTCTGGTGACAAGAAGATCAGTTATGTCTCACACTCTCAGCTCTCACATAAAGTTTCCATGTGCATTGGAGAATAAAACTATTCATATAAAGTAAGAAACTCCAGTGCACTTATGATTTTGGATGCTGCTAAACAATTGAATGGATCTCACATAAATGTTTGTCAATAGACTGTCAGGGTTACACAGATGATTGCTTGAATTGATCTAATAGCGTATTTCCACATGAACTTCATCCTGGCCTGAACCCCAACCTGCAGTGTCGGGGGACTTGACAATCGTTAAAACTGCTGTGAGGTAGTGTGGTGGTGGCTGCAGTGCATCCAATCCTACTGCAACATGGTGCCTGACAGTGTCATCCTTCTCATGTTCCCTGTGTTCAGGATGTAGCCCACAAACATGTCTGAGCCACAGCCTGCCGGAGCCTGGGTACACTCACACACACACATTTTTAGACAGGACATTTGGAAATGTTTTATTATTCAATTTGACTTGTCTTTATTGACTGTACATATCAAAGTGGATTTGCAATGTCACCACTGCAGATCCAGCCCCTGTCTGATGTCATCCATGAAGCGATGACGCATCACATGCAGGGGCTGGAGTTCAGGGAGAGGAACGCTGGACCACAGACAGACCGCAACATGATAGAAGAAGGCACACAGTGCAGTAGCTACATATGCGGACACCGAGGTCTGGACTAAAAATTGAATTAAAAATATATAGATTTTGGACTCAACCTACTGCTGAGAGTTAGAATGGTAGAATACACAAGGTGCAGTTTTGAAACTTGGTTGTGCATCAGTAGTTTCCCTCTTGTTATATGTGACTCACTGACAGTCACTCAATTAGCCCATGTCAGTTAACAGTTTTGGTCAAATAGTCTCGCCAGCTATCTAAATTTGAAGTAATCATGGCTGAATTACAGACTGGGAACACTGGGCACGTGCCCGGGGCCCTGACCTCTAGGGGGCCCCCGTTGATTTTCTTAGTCACTCTCATTCAGATATCATATTAACATTTAGCTCATTAAATTACTTTACCAATCAGTGCCAATAGAGCAGGCATGCTAGTTATTTACATACGTGATGGACAAGCAAGTGTAGCCTATGACGCAAGACACAACAACAATTTTACAAGTGGAGAGAGAGGGTTGAGGAGGAGGCTTGAAGCGCTGGGCATCTTGTTATGACATGCATTATCTGAATTATGTCCACAGTATTATAACTAGGAGGAGCGGCTTTTATGGAGGAACTTTGAATGTCCTTTGAGCTAGCTAGCTAAAAAGCTTGTGTGTAAAGTGCGGCACCAGAATTTAAAAACACATTTTACGATTTTGTAGTTAATAAATCCAACGTGAAAGGTGATAACTAGGCCTATAGTATCCTTAACTAGCATTGAAAAAAGTGAATCCATTCTTCTCTCGCCAAATAAAATCTCTCTCCTATCTTCTGAACCAAACTTGTAAAGTCAGTAGTAGCCTATGGTAATGTCGGTACAGTAGCCTATGGTAACGTCAGTACTGTAGCGACCCGCACAGACAGCTGTGTGTTATGTGTTAGGCTAGGAGGTGGTTGTGTTGTACTGACCAGTACCCGGTGTTCGCGGGGTCCGACATGTCAATCAACCTGCTATCTGCCAATCACGGGAATGCCTGGAATGTTCTGATGCCTGGCATCCTGGTGGTTGGCGGAGTGGCGTGGAGGGGGGTTGGGCCGGGGGGTGGAGCATTGGAAGTTAAGACCAGGTTCAGCCTTTATTCTCTCTCTCTTACGTCTGGGCTTCCCAAGAGAAGGTCACGATTGGCTTGTGGGTTATCTGTCATCTTTTTGGCGTGTGCTACGGCCCAAACAGTAGCCTGTGTAAAGTTGATTTAATAAACCGTCAATTCGCAAACTCAAGCCTCTGTCTGGACAATTGTTCATTTATGATCTAGTCAGGTCATTACAGTACATTGGCCTATGCATCGGAGGGGGGAGGGGCAGGTAGCCTAAACACGCACACACTGGCAAAGATTTTCAGCTTGCAGACAGATACCGGAATACATTTCTGAGTGACAGAGGCACTTTTTTTTTTTTTTGTGGGACTAGGAAAAAAATGCTTGGAACATTTAAAAAAAACAACGTTATTAACCGGTTCCCATGTTTTAAAAATAATGGTTCTGTTCCGGAACCGTATGAACCACTTTCGTTTCCAACCGGTTCCAACCCCTGATTGTATAACTAATAGGCTACGTGTTTTTAGATCGAATGAGGTGAATGAAGCTACAGCAACCAATGTGATATAATGGTTGGGCTAATTTCTGCTTGTTTTTTTCTGTTCTAAAAATAGCATTTTAGAGTTTTCAATCGTCTAGATTTGCTGTAAATAAGCTTAAACTTTCTTGAAATTCTTAAACACAAACACTTTTTGTTCTTCTATCCTCGTGAGGACCTACAATGTATTTCCATTCAAAATCCCATTTTCCTTTAACCCGTAACCCTAGACCAAACCCTAACTCCTAAACCTAACAACTAACCGATTACCCTAACTCTAATTCCATAGTTATAACCCTAATCCAAACCCTAACTCCTAAACCTAACAACTAACCGATTACCCTAACTCTAATTCCACAGTTATAACCCTAATCCAAACCCTAACTCCTAAACCTAACAACTAACCGATTACCCTAACTCTAATTCCATAGTTATAACCCTAATCCAAACCCTAACTCCTAAACTCAGAATAGCCTTTGTCCTCATGTGGACGTAGGAAAGGATTTTCCTTGTTTTACTATCCTTGTGGGGACTTTGTGGGATTTTAGGTCCCCACAAGGATAGAAGAATGAAGAAGTATTTAGACCCTTTGATTTTCCCCCCCCACATTTTGTTACTTTACAGCCTTATTCTAAAGTGGATTGAAACATAATAATCCTCAGTAATCTACACACAATACCCCATAGTGACAGAGTGAAAACAGTTTTTTCAACTTTTGGTAAATGTATTCAAAATAAAAAACAGATACCTTATTTACACCCTTTGCTATGAGAGTTGAAATTGAGCTCAGGTGCTTACTGTTTCCATTGATCATCTTTGAGATGTTTCTACAACTTGATTGGAGTCCGCCTGTGATACATTCACTTGATTGCACCTGACTTGGAAAGGCACACACCTGTCTATATAATGTCCCACTGTTGACAGTGCATGTCAGAGCAAAAACCAAGCCATGAGGTCGAAGGAATTGTCTGTAGAGCTCAGAGACAGGGTTGTGTCGAGGTACAGATCTGGGGAAGGGTACAAAAAATATCTGCAGCATTGAAGGTCCGCAAGAACACAATAACCTCCATCATTCTTAAATGGAATAAGTTTGGAACCACCAAGACTTTTCCTAGAGCTGGCCGCTCGGCCAAACTGAGCAATCGGGGGAGAAGGTCCTTGGTCAGAGAGGTGACCGAGAACTCGATAGTCACTCTGACAGAGCTCTAGAGTTCCTCTGTGGAGATGGGAGAACCTTCCAGAAGGTCAACCATCTCTGCAACACTCAGGCCAACACTCAGGTCTTTATAGTAGAGTGGCCAGACGGAAGCCACTCCTCAGTAAAAAGGTACATGACAGCCCACTTGGAGTTTGCCAAAAGCAACCTAAAGACTCTAAGACCATGAGAAACAAGATTCCCTGGTCTGATGAAATCAAGATTGAACTCTTTGGCCTGAATGCCAAGAGTCACTTCCAGAGAGAACCTGGCTCCATCCCTACGGTGAGGCATGGTTGCGGCAGCATCATGCTGTGGGGATGTTTTTCAGTGACAGGGAAAGATGAATAGAGCAAAGTACAGGGAGATCCTTGATGAAATCCTGCTCCAGAGCGCTCAGGACCTGACAGGGGCGAAGGTTCACATTCCAACAGGACAACGACCCTCTAAGCCAAGACAACACAGGAGTGGCTTCGGAACAAGTCTCAATGTCCTTGAGTGACCTAGTCAGAGCCCGGACTTGAACCCAATTGAACATCTCTGTAGAGACCTGAAAATAGCTGTGTAGCAACGCTCCCCATCCAACCTGACAGAGCTTAAGAGGATCAGCAGAGAAGAATGGGAGAAAGTCCCCAAATAAAGGTGTGCCATGCTTGTAGCGTCATAAACAAGAAGACTTGAGGCTGTAATCGCTGTTCAAGGTGCTTCAACAAAGTACTGAGTAAAGGGTCTGAATACCTATGTAAATGTGATATTTCTATACTTTATTTTTTTTATGAATGAGTAAAAATGTCTAAGAACATGTTGTTGCTTTGTTATTATGGGTTAATGTGTGTAGATTGTTGAGAGAGAAAAACACTTATCAATTTTAGATTAAGGCTGTAACGTAACAAAATGTGGAAAAAGTCAAGGGGTCTGAATAGTTTCCAAAGTATTTTTCATTAACTTAATTAAGAGTATGTTTAATTTACAGAATCAGATTTGATCAGCTATTTTTTTCCTTCTCTTGGCTTGGTTGTCTTTCCCCTCCAGGGTTTAATTTTGAGGCCAAATCGAATGATGACTGCTTTTGTCTATTGAGGAAATTGTTTTAGCTGTGGGGCGTGGATGGACAAGACGGGAGAGAGTGACACAGCTCATAACAAAGGAATCCCAGCTCCACCTAGGTACAGTTGCTTTGCCCTTTGCTCAAGACAAGATATGATAAAATAGGATGTACTTTACTGTCCATTAACCCCAATTGCACTAACAGGGGTCTAAAATGTCAAAAAATGTTATCCTTATGAAATGTTGGGACATTGTCAAGCAACTAGTTACAGGCATAAAAACACAATTTACGATGTTTCCGTGTTAATACAGCGGAATGAAAAATTATCTCGCTTTTGTATACCAGTGGTGCTTTTCTTACTAGTGACCCACTTTCACTAACTCTAAAAAATGTTGATGAGTTATGGCAATTGGTATACTACTTTGCAGAAATGTCAGAGGTTGAATTGTCTAGTTAAACATGATACAGTACCGCACTGGAATTGTAAAAAATAAAAATGGTGTGTATGTTCTCCGATCGATAAGTTCGACATATCTGTTTTGTTCTAGGTCGTAATACCTCTTTGCCCCATGAAGAGTGGAACAGGAGGATCCAGCAGACCTTTGAGATGTTCTATCACACTGTTTGAATCAACGTCCTTTCAATGAAATTTTGTTGAACCAACGTGGAATTAGACATTGAATACACGTCTGTTGCCCGGTGCGATGTGTCTCACAACCTTCAGGACCCCAATGAGAAACATCCAGACCTGGTGCACAAGAGAGGCATCTACAAGGACAGCCATGGGACCGCCCGTTCCTGGTGTGACTAGCAGCTAAGGCCTAACTTTGCTATCACCATTGTGGTGGTAACCACTGTTCCTTTTTACTGCCTCATTAGCTTTGTAGCTAAAGTCCTAGTGTCCTGTCCAAGGGAAATAATTCTACATCAAACTGCCTCATGCTAAAGAAACAGGAAGATAGGCCCCTACCCGATGGGTCACTCTGGCTCTGATAAGGCTTACATAGCTATGTCATTAGTGTTGTAAAGGAAAGTCAGTACTCTGGATAACCCGAACAATGTGGGTGAAGAAAAGGTTATCACACATTTCTGTCATTAATAGCCCTGCTGCTGTAAGACAGGTCTGTCTCTGGCAAACCCTAACCCTGTACTAAGGTTACTAATGTATTTGTGCTGACCATTATGTGAGTGTAACGGCCGTCGTCAGTGGAAAAAGGTGAGGACCAAGGTGCAGCGTGGTATGTGTCCATATTTATTAAATGAACATGGAAATAACAAAATAACAAAGAGAAACGCCCGAAAACAGTTCTGGCTGGTGCAGACACAACAGAAAACAGAAAATAATCACCCACGAAACACAATAGAAAATAGGCTCCCTAAATATGGTTCTCAATCAGGGACAACGATTGACAGCTGCCTCTGATTGAGAACCATACCAGGCCAAACACAGAAATAGCAAATCATAGAAAAACGAATATAGACAACCCACCCAACTCACGCCCTGACCATACTAAAACAAAGATATAATAAAAGAACTAAGGTAAGAACGTGACAGTGAGTCTTTCAAACAAATATACTGTCCAGTATTCCCCGGGCTGCATTACAGTGTCTCTATAAAGTATTATTTTTTCAGAGGTCACCATTTGTCACAACATCAGACCCTGCATTTCTCAGCACAGGCTTTAGAAATTGGAAGAAGGCTATTAAGTTTTCAGCTCATGCTAAAAGTCACTCCCATTGCCACTCAGTTACAGTGAATGCACGGGAATCACAATTCTTAAAAATTCACCAGAAATAACAATTTCACTGCTATATTTAAAAAATCCACCAGAACCCATTGACCCTGACCACCCCCAATATTCAACACAAAGTTATGCCCTTGCATCAACATCACACCAAAATATACACAGAACATGGTTGCCATGTATCATGGCGCCGGAGAAGATGCGTGAAGAGAAGAAGGTGAAAAAGAGGATGGATGTCGGGCTGCCTTCTGAGAATTCGTACGAATAAACACCCACTGCCTTCCATTCTACTAGCTAACATGCAATCATTGGAAAATAAAATCGAAGACCAACAAGGAAGATTAAACTATCAACGGGACATTAAAATTTGTAATATCTTAGGCTTCACAAAGTCGTGGCTGAAAGAAGACCTTTTCAACATACAGCTGGTTGGTTATACGCTGTATCGGCAGGATAGAACAGTGGCATCTGGTAAGACAAGGGGGGTGGACTATGTATATTTGTAAACAACAGCTGGTGCACGATATCTAAAGAAGTCTCAAGGTTTTGCTCGCCTGAGGTGTAGAGTATATCATGATAAGCTGTAGACAACACTATCTACCTAGAGTTTTCATCTGTATTTTTCGTAGCTGTCTACATACCACCATAGACTGAATATGGCACTAAGACCGCACTCAATGAGCTGTATTCCACCATAAACAAACAGAAAAAAGCTCATCCAGAGGCAGCACTCCTAGTGTCTGGGGACTTTAATGCAGGGAAACCTAAATCTATTTTAGCAAATTTGTATCAGCATGTTAAATATGGAACTAGAGGGAAAAAAACTCTAGACCACCCTTACTCCACACAGAGATGCGTACAAAGCTCTCCCTCCAGTTGGCAAATCTGACCATAATTATATCCTCCTGATTCCTGCTTACAAGCTAAAATTAAAGCAGGAAGCACCAGTGACTTGGTCAATAAAAAAGTGATCAGATGAAGCGGATGCTAAACCTCAGAACTGTTTTGCTAGGACAGACTGGAATATGTTCCTGGATTATTCCGATGGCAATGAGGAGTACACCACATCAGTCATTGGATTCATCAATAAGTGCATTGATGACATCGTCCCCACAGTGACCGTACGTACATACCCCAACCAGAAGCCATGGATTACAGGCAACATCCACACTGAGCTAAAGGCTAGAACTGCCGCTTCAAGGAGCGGAACTCAAACCCGGAAACTTATAAGAAATCCTGATATGTCCTCCGACGAACCATCAAACAGGCAAAGCGTCAATACAGAACTAAGATTGAATCGTACTACACCGGCTCCGACGCTTGTCGAATGTGTAATGTTGCAAACCATTACAGACTACAAAGGGAAGCACAGCCGAGAGCTATCCAGTGAAGCGAGCCTTCAAAGCAAATAACACTGAAAATGCATGAGAGCACCAGCTGTTCCGGATGACTGTGTGATCACGCTCTCTGCAGCCGATGTGAATAAGATCTTTACACAGGTCAATGCTCACAAGGCCGCAGGGCCAGACGGATTACCAGGACGTGTACTGTGAGCATGACCAACTTGCAAGTGTCTTCACTGACATTTTCAACCTCTCCCTATCTGAGTCTGTAATACCAACATGTTTTAAGCAGACCACCATAGTCCCTGTGTCCAAGAACACGAAGGTAACCTGCCTAAGTGACTACCGACCCATAGCACTCACGTCTGTAGCCATAAAATGCTTTGAAAGGCTGGTTATGGCTCACATCAACAACTATCCCAGAAATCCTAGACCTACCTCAATTTGCATACCGCCCTAACAGAAAACCACAGATGATGCAATCTCTTTTGCACTCCACATTGCCCTTTCGCACCTGGATAAAAGGAACACCTATGTGAGGATGCTATTCATTGACTACTGCTCAGCGTTCAACACCATAGTGTCCTCAAAGCTCATCAATAAGCTAAGGACCCTGGGACTAAACACCTCCCTCTGCAACTGGATCCTGGACTTCCTGACGGGCAGCCCCCAGGTGGTAAGGATAGGTAACAACACACACACTGACCCTCAACACAGGGCCCCCTCATTGGTGCATGCTCAGTCCCCTGTCACGAACCGGCTCGAAGCCCGTAACAAAAGGGAGACAACATGGAGATAGTTAATAAATATATTTTGTTATTCCTTAAGGTAACCTAAATGCAATTAACAATGGTGTGTGTAATCAGTAGTGCAAGTGAGTGTTTTGCATGCATAAATGTGATAATGCGGGGTGTTGGAAGGTGCCAAAGCAAACAACCAAAAGGCCACAAAAATACCACAACAAAATCTATGAAGGTGCCTGCATGGAGAGAGTCTCCCCAATGAATCTGGAAGAGGTCTATTTATCCTGGGACACACCCGGGCCCAGGTGTTTCCCATGTAGCTGACGACCCTCCTAACTCTGCCTACCGGTATCCTAATAAGGAAACAAGAACAAAGAGTGAATACGGCAGACAGAGTGGGAGGGTCATCACACCCCTCCTGTACTCCCTGTTTACTCATGACTAGGAACAACTCCAACACCATCATTAAGTTTGCCGATGACACAACAGTGGTAGGCCTGATCACCGACAATGACGAGACAGCCTATAGGGAAGAGGTCAGAGACCTGGCCGTGTGGACACCAACCTCTCCCTCAACGTGACCAAGACAAATGAGATGATTGTGGACTACAGGAAAAGGAGGACCGAGCACACCCCAATTCTCATCAACAGTGCTGTAATGGAGCAGGTTGAGAGCTTCAAGTTCCTTGGGGTTCACATCACCAACAAACATGATCCAAGTACACCAAGACAGTCGTGAAGAGGGCACGACAAAACCTATTTCCCCTCAGGAGATTGAAAATATTTGGAATGGGTCCTCAGATCCTCAAAATTATCTACAGCTGCACTATCGAGAGCATCCTGACTGGTTGATCACTGCCTGGTATGGCAACTGCTCGGCCTCTGACTACAAAACATTGCAGAGGGTAGTGTGTACGGCCCATTACATCACTGTGGCCAAGCTTACTGCCATCCAGGACCTCTATATCAGGTGATGTCAGAGGAAGGCCCTAAAAATGGTCTAATTCACCAACCACCCTAGTCATAGACTGTTCTCACTGCTATCGGGCGGCAAGTGGTACCGGAGCGCCAAGTCTAGGTCCAAGAGACTTCCCAAGCCTTAAGATTCATGAACATCTAATCAAAAGGCTACCCAGACAATTTGCATATTCGTTGTGCTTTCAGGCCTATGTAATGAATGGTGAGACTACTTTCTTATTAGATGACAAATTATACTGTTTTGAGAAATGTATTCTCAGTTGCACACGATGCAACTGCCATACCTGGCCTGAAGTAAGTTTTGGCCTGAAGCACCAACCTTAATGTCATGTTAGGCCAACAGCGCGTTCACAACCAAGATAAACCAATAACATCTGTACTTAGGGATAATAAATATACAGATTTCGCTGCGGATTCAGGTAGAAAACACGCTGTAGGCCTAACATCACTGTCATGTGAGGTCTACAGCGCGTTGTATGCAAAGCTATTGAAAATAACAGTTATGAAGGTGTTAGTTAATTTTGCTAAATAAATCTTCTCATTAATGACAAATGATACTGTTTTGATGGAGTGACTTTAATTTTGAGACTGGTATATGAAGCTTTCATGGTGTTTGTCTCGATTCATTGAATACTGAAGGAAACGCATAACCAGTTAGCCTAGCAATTTCTGATTGTTTTCACACTAAATGCAAACGCTAAACAGTTTTTTTAAAATAGTAGATGTAACTCTCTATCACAAGACAGTTCTTGCAAAACAGGGGAACAACTCTCTACATGAGACTCAAATAGCAATTGTCCAAAGCATGTACATTTTTCCCCTGGGAATGTAGACGTTGGATCCAGAGCGAGTGACTGTGTATGAAATATCCTATTACATACAGTTTAAGTCGGAAGTTAACATACACTTAGGATTCATTAAAACTCGTTTTTTAACCACTCCACAAATGTCTTGTTAACAAACTATAGTTTTGGCAAGTCGGTTAGGACATCTACTTTGTGCATGACACAAGTCATTTTTCCAACAATTGTTTACAGACAGATTATTTCACTTATAATTCACTGTATCACAATTCCAGTGGGTCAAAAGTTTACATACACTAAGTTGACTGTGCCTTTAAACAGCTTGGGAAATTCCAGAAAATAATGTCATGGCTTTAGAAGGTTCTGGCTAATTGATAGGCCATAAAAAGCCAGACTACGGTTTGCAACTGCACATGGGGACAAAGATCATACTTTTTGGAGAAATGTCCTCTAGTCTGATGAAACAAAAATAGAACTGCCTTAATGACCATCGTTATGTTTGGAGGAAAAAGGGGGATGCTTGCAAGCCGAAGAACACCATTCCAACCGTGAGGCACAGGGGTGGTAGCATCATGAGGAAGGAAAATGATGTGGATATATTGAAGCAACATCTCAAGACATCAGTCAGGAAGTTAAAGCTTGGTCACAAATGTGTCTTCCAAATGGACAATGACCCCAAGCATACTTCCAAATTAGTGCAAAATGGCTTAAGAACAACAAAGTCAAAGTATTGGAGTGGCAATCACAAAGCCCTGTCCTCAATCCTATAGAAACTTTGTGGGCAGAACTGAAAAAGCGTGTGCGAGCAAGGAGGCCTACAAACCTGACTCAGTTACACCAGCTCTGTCAGGAGGAATGGGCCACAATTCACCCAGCTTATTGTGGGAAGCTTGTGGAAGGCTACCCGAAACGTTTGACCTAAGGTAACGCTACCGAAAACTAATTGGGTGTATGTAAACTTCTGACCCAGTGGGAATGTGATGAAATAAATAAAACTGAAATAAATAATTTTCTCTACTATTATTCTGACATTTCACATTCTTAAAATAAATGTGTGATCCAAATTGACTTAAATGTCAGGAATTCTGAAAAACTGAGTTTAAATTTATTTGGCTAAGGTGTATGTAAACTTCCGACTTCAACTGTATACAGGGCACTACATTTTACAAGGACCCATAAGGAATAGAGTATAATTTCAGACACAACCACTGACATGTTTCGTCCACACATTCACATACAGTACATCATTCTTCTTGTGTTGTTGCTTTATTTAGACACATCAGAACAGAAAGGTGAAAGATGGAGGGTAAATGGTTAAGAAATTGGCATCGTACCATAGATTCGCTCCCCAGCAATACTCAGAAAATGTCTGTGTTACTCACTAGACTAAACCAATCTCTTGCACCACAGTTAACATGTCATCTATTTTCGTGGTGTCTATAATAATGCTCTATAATAATTTCAATGTCGCTAAGGGCTTCCAATACCCCAAGGATCCGTTAATACATTTACAGCCCACATAAACATTTCTGAGCAGATATGAACTGTACTTTGCCAAGAAGATGGGAGATCCATGAAAAGACTGTTAACCTAGTGAAGAATGTCCGCTCTCTGCATAACATTCGCTTGGAGAGGTTAGACACAATGCCAAGAACTTAAGTGACTGCAAAATACTACACAGTTCTCAATTGTTTAAACAATAAGTGACCAAAATGGTTTTGAAAATGCTCTCAGGATGAAATAATGTTTTTTCGAGTCAGAAGTACATTCGATTTTTCCGTTGTTTCACTCAAATGATATTATTGATTATATTTGTCACATAATCAATATTTTCTCTTATCACCCACCAGATTGTCTTGGAAGGGTCTACTTGAGATGACGAATGAGAATGGCCAGTACTGTCACTTCAGCTGTGAGACCCAGGCCTGGTCCATCACCACCATACTGGAGGTCCTGCAAGATCTGTAGGTTGAGAATATATTCTCCCCCTTTTCTTTTGTTCTTTTCTCTTGTCAAATCGAATTGTATTGGTCACATACACAGGTTTAGCATATGGGGGCTGCAGGTAGCCTAGTGGTTAGAGCGTTGGGCCAGTAACCAAAAGGTTGCTGGATCGAATCCCTGAGCTGACAATGTAAAAATCTGTCGTTCTGTCCCTGAACAAGCTAGTTAACCCACTGTTCCTCAGTAGGCCGTCATAGTAAATAAGAATGTGTTTTAACTGACTTTCCTAGTTAAATAAAGGTTACATAAAAAAATATATATGTAATTAAGGAATATATAAACAATAGGATGAGCAATGTCGGAGTGGCATAGACCCATTAGTTTCAGCCTCCTAGTGTATCAGTTTTCAAAAATATTTCATCTTTGACAGTATTTTCAGTGAAGCCATTTTAAACAGTATCTCATACTCCTTAGCTGGAACCCTGTGTCTATCTCTAAAAAACGGCCTTTAACAACGTAAGAAACCTCCCTCAACCTTTGTTACATCTGGATATTATGCCAATGTGTGTTTTCATAAATGTGGCTTGATTGGTCAAAGTAGGCCTAGTCAATACATCTTGAATTGCTTTAAATCTTGTAGACTTAAATCTTTTAGTACTTTTTTCTTAATTCTGCACTCTCATCCCTGCAAGGGTGAATTACCTGACTTCCAGTTCTAAATGCTGTCTCATACAATAGCCCATATATTTTTGCCCTTGGGACTCATGATGAGGCATCAAACTGTGAATCAGAAATGTCAAAAATAGTGTGAAAATCTTGTCTGTAAATCCACATGCTACATCACCGACCACCATAATAAAAAATACAAAAATACAATTTTTGTTTTGGTTTAAAGTTGTATGAATTATACCAGCAGAAATAAATAATTTGAAGTAATCGTCTCTTGCTGTTTCCTGCATAGTCATGATGATTCAGGCCCCTTTTCTGCAAAGTCATTGTTTATTCATCCTCTTGCTGGAGGCCATCATCCTACACCTACAGATTGTTATTACATGCTGGTAGTGGCATTGCCCAATGTGTTGATGTTTCTCATCGCCCATTTAGCTGTGTGGAAACAAAGGACACGCACATCGTCTTAGTCATACACACAACATGTCTTAACCCCACACACACACCACTGAGAAGAACATGGGAAAAACACAAAGTCTGACGTATAGGACGCCTCACAGGCCTCATAAACAGCTGCCCAAACATGCCTCCCAACACATAGAACCAGTCTTTAAAATAAATAAATAAAACACGCTCACTAACACCTGCATCTCTGTTCAACATCAATCAACACACATTCCTGAGTGAACAAAATCCACCAAACCACGCCCCAGAAACACATCGGAAAACCTAACCTACTTGACATACATATACAATACCAGTCAATAGTTTGGACACACATACTCAAAGGGTTTTTCTTTGTTTGTACTATTTTCTACATTGTAGAATAATAGTTTAGACATCAAAACTATGAAATACACATATGGGATCATGTAATAACCAAAAGTGTTAAACAAATCAAAATATTGTTTAGATGATAGATTCTTCAAAGTAGCCACCCTTTGCCTTGATGACAACTTGTACACTCTTGGCATTCTCTCAACCAGCTTCACCTGAAATGCTTTTCCAACAGTCTTGAAGGAGTTCCCACAAGCTGAGCACTCCATGGCTGCTTTTCCTACACTGCGGTCCAACTCATCCCAAACCATTTCATTTGGGTTGAGGTCGGTTGATTGTGGAAGCCAGGTCCGGTTAAGCTGGTTAAGTGTGCCTTGAACTCTAAATAAATCACAAACAGTGTCACCAGCAAAGCACCATCACAGCTGGTCCTCCATGCTTTACGGTGGGAACTACACATGCGGAGATCATCCGTTCACCTACTGTATTCTGCGTCTCACAAAGGCGGTTGGAACCAAACACGGCAGTTCGAACCAAAAATCTCAAATTTGGACTCATCAGACCAATGCACAGATTTCCACCTGTCTAATGTCCATTGAGCGTATTTCTTGGCCCAAGCAAGTCTCTTCTTCCTATTGGTGTCCTCCCGTAATGGTTTCTTTGCAGCAATTCAACCATGAAGGCCTGATTCCCGCAGTCTCCTCTGAACAGTTGATGTTGAGATGTGTCTGTTACTTGAACTCAGTAAAGCATTTATTTGGGCTGTAATTTCTTAGGTTGGTAACTGTAATGAACATATCTTCTGCAACAGAGGTAACTCTGGGTCACCCTTTCCTGTGACGGTCCTCGTGAGAGCCAGTTTCATCATAGCGTTTGATGGTTTTTGCAGCTGCACTTGAAGAAACTTTCAAAGTTCTTGACATTTTCCACATTGACTGACCTTCATGTCTTAAAGGAATGATAGACTGTCGTTTCTCGTTGTTTATTTGAGCTGTTCTTGCCATAATATGGACTTGGTCTTTTACCAAATAGGGCTATCTTCTGTATACCACCCCTACCTTGTCTCAACACAAATGATTGCCTCAAACACATTAAGAAGGAAAGAAATTCCACAAGTTAACTTTTAAAAAGGCACACCTGAAATGCATTACCGGTGACTACCTCATGAAGCTGGTGGAGAGAATGCCAAGAGTGTGCAAAGCTGTCATCGAGGCGCTGAAGGGGGGGGGGGGGTTCACCCAGGGCTAGAACCGACACTGACTGAGATGCAGTGCCTTAGACCGCTGCGCCACTTGGGAGCCCATTCATGTCCGTCTCTGGTCGTATTCCCCTGCTCAGACATTGCATGCATCAATCTATGTTTGCGTGCTACGTCATCGACTGTGCCGCAGTCTATTTATAGATTGCTATAAATAATATGTGTAAAAGCTGATGCATAAAATACCTGTCCATTGTAAAATCTGTGCAGAGGAATGCCCCTTTGTCTTCACCTAGGGCTAGATTCCATTCCACATCGCTGAAGTTCATTATAGCTATATTTTTTTTCAAATCCTTTGGTACATTTCACAACACTTAGTACAAAACTCTAAACAGATAATCAAGAAGGCAGTTGTTTCAAAACTCTAAGCACTCCAATTGACTAAGTACTACACACCAATTTATGCTATTTTAAATGTAAATGTTCACCAAACTGTTTTCATGTAGAAGTACATGTTTCACATTGCAATAAATGTTCAAATAAAGTAATTGCTTTTCACAATGCAATGTTCACATATTTTCTTATATGACTGTCTTCTCATTCCTTAAAATACATACATCCGTCTGCTTTTAATTGATAACCACTTAACCTTTTGGTAAAACTATAGATTCTAAGCATTTTTTTCTACTCCAGATTTTGAGAACAACATAATGAAAATGTATGCTTGTAAACATATGAAGTATGATAAACTGTATACTATAACGGACTATTATATTGATGACAATTGGAATTTTACTTCACAGTAAGTTTTAAGCTATCTGATATTGACAAGATCAGAGATAATTCTGCCGGACAATTAAGACCGAAATCAGGCTTTGTGATATCTGTTCTATCTTATGACAGAGTGTCCTGGTTGAATTATCTTCAGTTTTAGAGAAAATTGAGTGTCAAATTTGCAGTCACCACAAAATCCAAGGAACCACCAAGGAAAACAGCGGTAAATGAAGTTAATGCACTCTGGCTTTGTTCCATCGTGTTTTGACTACAGTTACTACGGTTTGCCTTGGTATTCTATCGGGCTCCGAGTTCAGGCCATCATGGTCATGACACACACACACCATGACAGCCAAGAAAGTTGGGATAAACACATTTAGATTTTAGATGGTACACTTTGCTTTTGCATTACCCATATAGTTTTAAGGTCATACAAAGGTAGTGCACTGTCAGCAGTCCGCGTCCTGTCCGTCCTATTGCCATAGGTACACCTTCCTGAAAATAATGGCACTATACTTTAACCTGATCTGCCTTGAAGATTAGATGCCTTTAAAGATAAAAATGTTCCATTGTGGTTAGCCACATTCATCGTTCAGGGTTACTGTCAGAGATACAGTTGAAGTCAGAAGTTTACATAAACCTTAGCCAAATATATTTAAACTCAGTTTTTCACAATTCCTGACATTTAATCCAAGTAAAAATTCCCTGTCTTAGGTCAGTTAGGATCACCACTTTATTTTAAGTGAAAGGTCAGAATAATAGAAGAGAGAATAATTTATTTCAGCTTTTATTTCTTTCATCACATTCCCAGTGGGTCAGACGTTTACATACACTCAATTTGTATTTGGTAGCATAGCTTTTAAATTGTTTAACTTGGGTCAAACGTGTCAGGTAGCCTTCCACAAGCTTCCCACAATAAGTTGGGTGAATTTTAGCCCATTCCTTCTGACAGAGCTGGTGTAACTAAGTCAGGTTTGTAGGCCTCCTTGCTCGCACAAACTTTTTCAGTTCTGCCCACAAATTTTCTACAGGATTGAGGTCAGGGCTTTGTGATGGCCAGTCCAATACCTTGACTTGGTTGTCCTTAAGCCATTTTGGCACAAATTTGAAAGTATGTTTGGGGTCATTGTCCATTTGGAAGACCCATTTGCGACCAAGCTCTAACTTCCTGACTGATGTCTTGAGATGTTGCTTCAGTATATCCACATAATCTTCCTTCCTCATGATGCCATTTATTTGTTGATGTGCACCAGTCCCTCCTGCTGCAAAGCACCCCCACAACACAATGCTGCCACCCTCGCGCTTCAAGTTTGGAATGGTGTTCTTCGGATTGCAAGCATTCCCCTTTTTCCTCCAAACATAACGATGGTCATTATTGCTAAACAGTTCTATTTTTGTTTCATCAGACCAGAGGACATTTCTCCAAAAAGTACTATATTTGTCCCCATGTGCAGTTGCAAACCATAGTCTGGCTTTTTATGGCGGTTTTGGAGCAGTGGCTTCTTCCTTGCTGAGCGGCCTTTCAGGTTATGTCGATATAGGACTCGTTTTACTGTAGATATAGATACTTTTGTACCCGTTTCCTCCAGCATCTTCACAAGGTCCTTTGCTGTTGTTCTGGGTTTGGTTTGCACTTTTTGCACCAAAGTACGTTCATATCTAGGAGACAGAACGCATCTCCGTCCTGAGCGGTATGACGGCTGCATGGTCCCATGGTGTTTATACTTCCGAACTATTGTTTGTACAGATGAACGTGGTACCTTCAGGTGTTTGGAAATTGCTCCCAAGTATGAGCCAGACTGCAGACGGTCTTGGCTGATTTCTTTTGATTATCCCATGATGTCAAGAAAGAGGCACTGGGTTTGAAAGTAGGCCTTGAAATACATCCATAGGTACACCTCCAATTGACTCAAATGATGTCAATTAGCCTATCAGAAGCTTCTAAGGCCATGACATAATTTTTGGGAATTTTTATCCTCACAATGTTATTATTATTATTTTTTTTGCATTTTTGCATTTTCCAATTAAGAACATTCAAAACAAAAGTAAAAAGATATTAGACAACGATAGGACAAAGTGACAGTAACAGACGAGCGTAACAAAAAAAACAAAAAAATATATATAATTATATATACAAACATACAATAAGAAAAAAATAATAAGGAGACATTGGATCACCTGCCGTAGGCTACATATTATACATTACGTTTGAAACATTATGTGAGGATTATATATAGATTCAATCAATGATTTAATCAATTTCAAGGCAATACATTTCTTGGCAATCGCGAGCAATATTTCTGTTAGCTTTATAGTATGGCTTAGCCTAAGATTGGTGTTAGTTAAGTTACCCAGTAGACAGACCTCCGGGTCTAAAGGGAATGCAACCCCGTGAATTGAGGATATGGTATCGCATATCCCCTGCCAGAAACCGTTTAGTTTTGAACACTGCCAAGTGCAATGGAGGAATGTTCCTTCATCTGAGCCACATCTAAAACATAGGGAGGAGATATCTGGGTTGAACTTGTGCAGTCTAGATGGGGTGATATAGAGCTGATGGAGGAAATTAAACTGGATCAGTCTGTATCTGGAGTTCAATGTGGATGTAACACCCTCCCTGCATAGGTCACTCCATAGATCCTCATCAAGATCAATACCCAGATCTTTTTCCCATCTAAGTCGGGGTTTATCTAGCCCAGGCAGTGTTAGTCCTGACATAAGAGCATCGTATACACGGGAAATGGTCTTGAACAGTGGTTGGTCTGCGTGGCAGAGTTGTTCAATAGGTGACATCTTAGGTAGGTTCCATTGTCCCTTGAGAGTCACCCTTATAAAGTTTCGTAGTTGTAGGTAGCTAAAGAAGTCCCTGTTAGGCAAGTGGTATTTCTGTTTCAGCTGATAAAAAGAGAAAAGAACTCCCTCCTCGTAACAATGTTCCAGAAGAGTGATCCCCTTATCAGACCATGGTCTAAAGTTACTATTCTGGAAAAACATAGGTATCCATCTATTGTTCCATAAAGGGGTTTTAGGGGAAAGGAATCCCTCTCGTCCGAACAGCTCATGCAGTTTGCACCATGCCAGGACAGAATGTGTGATTAAAGGGTTGTCTGTGATGGTTTTTATAGATTTTCTGTCCCATTTGTAAAACAATTCTGCCCCAGTGTCATCGTTTACCCCAAGCTTTTCAATGTTCAACCATGAGGGAGAGGGACCATTGTCAAACCTCTGAGCAAGAAACTTAGACTGTGCAGCCCAGTAGTACATTCTAAAATTGGGGAGGTTTAAGCCCCCTTGACTGTAAAGGGTCAGTTTATCCAGGCCAACCTTAGGGGTTTTGCCGTGCCAGATAAACCGTCTGGTCAGCTTGTCGAGAGAGGAAAAAAATGCTGCGAGAACAGGGATAGGGAGAGATTGAAACAGATATAGAAATCTGGGCAGGACATTCATTTTAATTACATTGATTCTACCCAGTAGAGTGAGAGGTAAGTCCATCCATTTACAAAGGTCAACCTCCACCTTTTGCAACAAACTGGCCAGATTGAGTCAATAGAGTTTGTTCAGATTACCATCCACCATTATGCCCAAATATGTGAAGCCCATAGGCGACCATCTAAAATGAAACTTGTGCTTGATGGTATGATGGTCAAAGACAGACAACGGTAAGATTTCGCTTTTATCAAAATTGACCTTATATTCAGAGAGAGAACTATAACACTGTAGTAGGATCTGCAAGTGAGAGAGGGAGTGTTCTGGGTTTGTTAGAAATAAGACAAGGTCGTCCGCAGAGAGTGATAATTTATGGGTATGGGGGCCCACCTAAAAGCCATGTATGTCAGGGCACGTTCTAATAGCCTCAGCCAACGGTTCGATGGCGAGGGCAAAGAGGTGGGGGCTAATTGGGCAACCTTGTATGTTCCCCCTATAAAGAGGGAAAGAGGAGGAAGTAATCCCATTGGTAGCAATCCTAGCTTTAGGAGATTTGTAGAGTGATTTTATCAAATTTACAAACACGGTACCTAAACCGAACTTTTCCAAGACGCGAAAGAGGTATGGCCATTCAACCCTATTAAAGGCCTTTTCAGCGTCGAGGGAGACTGCGACACTAGGTATTTTGTTTTTGTTAGCAAGGTGAATTATATCAAAGAACCTTCTGAGATTATTGGAGGACAATCTATTAATTATGAAGCCAGTCTGATCTGGGTTGACCAACAGAGGAAGACATGACTCCAGTCTCTTCGATAGCATCTTGGTGACCAGTTTACAATCTGTGTTAAGGCGAGAGATTGGTTTATAGGAGGTGCACTTTAGCGGGTTTTTCCCTTTCTTGTGGATTACAGTAATCACTGCTTGAGAGAAGGACTCTGGAAAGCAGTTGTCTTCTCTGGCTTTTTTAAGTACCTCCATAAGGTAGGGGATCAACAGCTCCCTAAATGCTGTATAGAACTCTGGAGGGAAGCCATCCTCCCCAGGAGATTTATTAGAAGGTAAGGATTTAATGGCCTCCAACAATTCAGGAACTGAGAAGTGTTCACTCAGGCGCTCGCTGTCATCCCCTGACAGGCATGGGAGGTTGAGAGAGGAGAGAAAGGAGTCAATCTCTGATAGATCATCGCTTGATTGGGAAGTGTAGAGTTCTTCATAGTATTTCTTAAAAGTATTATTAATTTCAGTAGGGTCAAAAGATATCTCATTAGTAAGAGTTTCTATGGCATTAATTGTCCTCTTACTTTCCTCTGCTTTCAGTTGCCATGCCAATACTTTGTGAGCTTTCTCTCCAAGCTCGTAATAACGCTGTTTTGATTTAGTGATTGCCCTCTCAGCTTGATATGTGTTCAGAATATTATATGTAAGTTTTTTATTTACCAAAAGCCTGTATAGATCTTTAGTCGGGCCTCTTTGGTAGGTTCTCTAGCTCTGAGATTTCAGGTTCAAGGGCACTCAGTTCCTCATCGTGTTTTCTCTTCAGCCCTTTAGTATAGGAAATCATCTGTCCCCTCAGATAGGTCTTCAATGTGTTCCAAAGAATGAAGCTGTCAGGAGCAGAGGGTTTGTTTGTCAAAGTAAAAATATTGATCTGCTCTTTGATGAAGGCACAAAATTCAGGTTGCTTTAGGAGTGTAGAATTTAGTCTCCATCTATATGCTCCATTTACCTTGGTAGGAATGGAGATTGATAATACCAGAGGAGAATGGTCACTAAGCAA
Organism: Oncorhynchus masou masou; assembly: GCF_036934945.1. Lineage (NCBI taxonomy): Eukaryota > Metazoa > Chordata > Actinopteri > Salmoniformes > Salmonidae > Oncorhynchus > Oncorhynchus masou. The sequence goes on from NW_027010056.1 coordinate 31,615, forward strand.
TCTGGGGAGATACTCGACATCTAACACTCTATGAAACAGTTGTGTCGAAAGTAAAAAGTTATCTATGCGTGTGTGTCTTGTGTAGGTGTGAATAAAAAGAGTAGTCCCTATCCTGTGGGTGCAACTGTCTCCAGATGTCTAGTAAATTGAGGTCTTTCATGAATGACATGGTGAGCTTGCCGGCTTTGGTAAGAAGTGAGGGTTTATCAGAAGACCTATCAAGAACTGTATCTAAGCAAACATTAAAATCTCCTTCAACCAGATCCTGGTGGTGCTTGAGCAACCTGAAGGAAGACATTCTGAATAAACATATGGTCATCGAAGTTAGGAGCATAAATATTCAATAGGGTCCAAGACTCTGAAAACACATGCCCCTGCACCAAAACAAACCTGCCAGAGGGATCAGAGATGGTGTTGTTGACGCAGAAGGGGATGTGTCTACTTATCAAAATTGCAGTTCCTCTTGCTTTGGAGTTAAAAGAGGATGCAAAAACTTGTCCTACCCATTCCCTCTTCAATATCTTGTGTTCACTGGCTGTAAGATGTGTTTCTTGTAAAAACACAAGGTCAGCCTTTAATTTCTTAAGGTATGTATAGACTCTTTTCCTTTTAATCGGGCTGTTAAGACCTTTTACGTTGAATGTGACATACAGTGCCTTGCGAAAGTATTCGGCCCCCTTGAACTTTGCGACCTTTTGCCACATTTCAGGCTTCAAACATAAATATATAAAACTGTATTTTTTTGTGAAGAATCAACAACATGTGGGACACAATCATGAAGTGGAACGACATTTATTGGATATTTCAAACTTTTTTAACAAATCAAAAACTGAATAATTGGACGTGCAAAATTATTCAGTCCCTTTACTTTAATCAAGTCTCCGTATAAATGCACCTGCACTGTGATAGTCTCAGAGGTCCGTTAAAAGCGCAGAGAGCATCATGAAGAACAAGGAACACACCAGGCAGGTCCGAGATACTGTTGTGAAGAAGTTTAAAGCCGGATTTGGATACAAAAAGATTTCCCAAGCTTTAAACATCCCAAGGAGCACTGTGCAAGCGATAATATTGAAATGGAAGGAGTATCAGACCACTGCAAATCTACCAAGACCTGGCCGTCCCTCTAAACTTTCAGCTCATACAAGGAGAAGACTGATCAGAGATGCAGCAAAGAAGCCCATGATCACACTGGATGAACTGCAGAGATCTACAGCTGAGGTGGGAGACTCTGTCCATAGGACAACAATCAGTCGTATATTGCACAAATCTGGCCTTTATGGAAGAGTGGCAAGAAGAAAGCCATTTCTTAAAGATATCCATAAAAAGTGTTGTTTAAAGTTTGCCACAAGCGACCTGGGAGACACACCAAACATGTGGAAGAAGGTGCTCTGGTCAGATGAAACCAAAATTGAACTTTTTGGCAACAATGCAAAATATTATGTTTGGTGTAAAAGCAACACAGCTCATCACCCTGAACACACCATACCCACTGTCAAACATGGTGGTGGCAGCATCATGGTTTGGGCCTGCTTTTCTTCAGCAGGGACAGGGAAGATGGTTAAAATTGATGGGAAGATGGATGGAGCCAAATACAGGACCATTCTGGAAGAAAACCTGATGGAGTCTGCAAAAGACCTGAGACTGGGACGGAGATTTGTCTTCCAACAAGACAATGATCCAAAACATAAAGCAAAATCTACAATGGAATGGTTCAAAAATAAACATATCCAGGTGTTAGAATGGCCAAGTCAAAGTCCAGACCTGAATCCAATCGAGAATCTGTGGAAAGAACTGAAAACTGCTGTTCACAAATGCTCTCCATCCAACCTCACTGAGCTCGAGCTGTTTTGCAAGGAGGAATGGGAAAACATTTCAGTCTCTCGATGTGCAAAACTGAAAGAGACATACCCCAAGCGACTTACAGCTGTAATCGCAGCAAAAGGTGGCGCTACAAAGTATTAACTTAAGGGGGCTGAATAATTTTGCACGCCCAATTTTTCAGTTTTTGATTTGTTAAAAAGTTTGAAATATCCAATAAATGTTGTTCCACTTCATGATCGTGTCCCACTTGTTGTTGATTGTTCACAAAAAAATACAGTTTTATATCTTTATGTTTGAAGCCTGATATGTGGCAAAAGGTCGCAAAGTTCAAGGGGGGCGAATACTTTCGCAAGGCACTGTATTTTAGTGGATTAAGCATAGGTTGGGTTTCAAATATGTAACCGAATAGAAATCTATCATATGCAGATAATTAGGAAATGTTTCAACTTTGGTTTGAGCACAAAAGTGACCTGTGTGTCTCTTTAGGAAGGAAACAATAAACATAGAAAAAAGGAAGGAAAAAATAATAAAAATCCCACCCACCCCGATTGTCAGACTAAAACAACAATCCCAACAATCAAACATGAATGCACTTGTAGAGATACGTTGCTGCTCGCTTTCCATCTTGCTCTGACTAGCTAAACCTTGGCGTAAACTAAAACCTGCGAGCTCTCTAAGTTGAAAACAAACGTTGTGAATAGATATTTATGGCTGAATATTTACTGCCCACGGTAAGGGATGCTTGAGTCTCTTTTTGAAAGATTAACATAAATGAGGGGGAAAGCAGTGGGCCTAAACCCACTTATTGCTTTGCCCAGTAGATATGGACTAAACCAAAATATACTCTCCTGTAAATGTAATAGAACTCACCCCGGAAAGATACGGTTAGTTGAAAATGTACAAATCAATTATAGTGACCGGGAGATACCAGCAGTTCAGTCCGGATAAGAGAAAACAAACAAACTGCATTTTGTCCCCCAGAGAGACCGTCCTGGCTCAGACATTGCTCAGTTCTTTGAGAAAAGTGTGCACTTCTCCCGGTGTGTTGAAGAGATGGCTTCGGCCTTTGTACTGAACTTTCATCCGCGCAGGGTGGATGAGGTAGCCGGTGATGTTCTTCTCCTTCAGTGCTTTGGCGGCAGGTCTGAACTGCTTGCGACGTCTGGAGAGATCCGCGCTCATATCTGGGAAAAGGCTGACCCTCTTTCCATCGATGGTGATGTCCCCTTTGGCTCTTGCGAGTTGCAGTATCTTCTCTCTGTCTTGGAAACGGAGGAACCTGATCAGGACGGCTTGTGGGGGCTTATCTGGCCGGGGTTTCGGCGCTGATGTTCTGTGGGCGCGTTCGATTTCCAGCGGCTTGGTGAAGTTGATTATGCTGAGGACCTCTGGGATCCATTGAGTGAAGAAACGGACCGGGTCACGGCCCTCGCTGTCGTCTTTCAATCCCACCACACGGATATTACTACGTCTGCTCTGGTTCTCCATCTGGTCTACCTTGTTTTTGAGGTAGGCATTGTCCTTTTGCAGTTGTATCAAGACCTGGTCATGTCTAGCGATGGTATCTTCAACTGTGCTAATGCGCAACTCTGCCTCAGTCGTTCTCAAAAGGAGATCATTCATGGAGGATTTCAGGTCGTCAATGGAAGAATGGAGTTCAGCCGATTTCTTATCAATTTTCATAGAAAGACCTCTGTTACCATCCTGAATTTCCAGGAGGAGAGTAGCCAGCATGTCGGCAGGCTCGCAAGAGGCTGCTGAGAGCAACAGTCTGGAACTGTCGTCTGAGTTATGAGGGCTAATGCTAATCTTGCTAGCTGTAGCATTATCGTTATCTTGGGAATCAACAACGTTTTGGTCGTCCTTCTTGCCTCTCGGTCGGAGGTCCATGGCTCTTTGGGAAGGTAAGTACTTGACAATTTATCAGCCGGTGTTAGAATATTGTTTCAACGTTGTTATTTAGGTAAAAATAGAATAACTTTGAAGAGCTCAGTTTGTCAACGTCTGCTCAGCTAGCTCTGCGGCATCATGTGCTCCCCTTGTCCAAGCTGTTTAAATGTCACGAATCCCGCTTCCTGAGTCTGTGTTTGCCTGTGTTTCTGTCCTGGAGTGTGTTTCCGGAGTGTGTTTCCGGTGTCCTGGAACGCACCCTGTTTGGTTGCCGGGCGAATTAGCTTGTTGGGAGATCGATGTTCACCCGCACCTGTATCCCATCATTAATCTGCACACCTGTCCTGATCATCACCTCTCCCCTTCAAAGCTCTGACCTGACATCCATTCCCTGCCGGATCCTTAGCCATGGGGTGGCAGTGTAGCCTAGTGGTTAGAGCATTGGATTAGCAACCAGAAGGTTGCAAGTTCAAATCCCCTAGCTGACAAGGTACAAAATCTGTCATTCTGCCCCTGAACAGGCAGTTAACCCACTGTTCCTAGGCCGTCATTGAAAATAAGAATTTGACCTTAACTGACTTG
>NW_027010057.1:0-35903 GCF_036934945.1 Oncorhynchus masou masou
CCCTGTCTGTCTCCCCGCCTCCCTGTCTGTCTCCCCGCCTCCCTGTCTGTCTCCCCGCCTCCCTGTCTGTCTCCCCGCCTCCCTGTCTGTCTCCCCGCCTCCCTGTCTGTCTCCCCGCCTCCCTGTCTGTCTCCCCGCCTCCCTGTCTGTCTCCCCGCCTCCCTGTCTGTCTCCCCGCCTCCCTGTCTGTCTCCCCGCCTCCCTGTCTGTCTCCCCGCCACCCTGTCTGTCTCCTCGCCTCCCTGTCTGTCTCCTCGCCTCCCTGTCTGTCTCCCCACCTCCCTGTCTGTCTCCCCATCTGTCTCCCCGCCTCCCTGTCTGTCTCCCCGCCTCCCTGTCTGTCTCCCCGCCTCCCTGTCTGTCTCCCCGCCTCCCTGTCTGTCTCCCCGCCTCCCTGTCTGTCTCCCCATCTGTCTCCCCGCCTCCCTGTCTGTCTCCCCGCCTCCCTGTCTGTCTCCCCGCCTCCCTGTCTGTCTCCCCACCTCCCTGTCTGTCTCCCCACCTCCCTGTCTGTCTCCCCGCCTCCCTGTCTGTCTCCCCGCCTCCCTGTCTGTCTCCCCACCTCCCTGTCTGTCTCCCCATCTGTCTCCCCGCCTCCCCGTCTGTCTCCCCGCCTCCCCGTCTGTCTCCCCGCCTCCCTGTCTGTCTCCCCGCCTCCCTGTCTGTCTCCCCGCCTCCCTGTCTGTCTCCCCGCCTCCCTGTCTGTCTCCCCATCTGTCTCCCCGCCTCCCCGTCTGTCTCCCCGCCTCCCTGTCTGTCTCCCCGCCTCCCCGTCTGTCTCCCCGCCTCCCCGTCTGTCTCCCCACCTCCCTATCTGTCTCCCTGTCTGTCTCCCCGCCTCCCTGTCTGTCTGTATTTTGTAGGACCAGTGTATTGTCTTAGAATTCCGATCAAAGCTGCACAAACCGGATGATTCCCAGCAAGATATCTTGTCTCTTCAGCTTCAAGAGAGAGGCTTCAAAAAGAGCTAGCGAGGCTGGTCTGTCTGTCTGTGCACTAGAACATTCCCAATGAGATGGTTTAATGGTGCGTTTTCAAGTGGACCTTTACAACATTCTATTGTGTGAATTTCAAATGTTATAACAATCCATGTTCATACCTTCATACTTAAGACACTGTTTATTTTATTTTATTATTTTTTATTTTATTTTGTGAGCGTGTGTTTGTATGAGCGTGTGTCTGTGTGAGCGTGTGTCTGTGTGAGCGTGTGTCTGTGTGTCTGTATGAGCGTGTGTCTGTATGAGCGTGTGTCTGTGTGAGCGTGTGTCTGTGTGAGCGTGTGTCTGTGTGTCTGTATGAGCGTGTGTCTGTATGAGCGTGTGTCTGTGTGTCTGTGTGAGCGTGTGTATGTGTGTCTGTGTGAGCGTGTGTCTGTGTGAGCGTGTGTCTGTATGAGCGTGTGTCTGTGTGAGCGTGTGTCTGTGTGAGCGTGTGTCTGTGTGTCTGTGTGAGCGTGTGTCTGTGTGTCTGTATGAGCGTGTGTCTGTGTGAGCGTGTGTCTGTGTGAGCATGTGTCTGTGTGTCTGTTTGAGGGTGTGTCTGTGTGAGCGTGTGTCTCTGTGTCTGTATGAGCGTGTGTCTGTGTGAGCGTGTGTCTCTGTGTCTGTATGAGCGTGTGTCTGTGTGTCTGTATGAGCGTGTGTCTGTGTGTCTGTATGAGCGTGTGTCTGTGTGTCCGTGTGAGCGTGTGTCTGTGTGTCCGTGTGAGCGTGTGTCTGTGTGAGCATGTGTCTGTATGAACGTGTGTCTGTGTGTCTGTGTGAGCGTGTCTGTGTGATCGTGTGTCTGTGTGAGCATGTGTCTGTGTGAGCGTGTGCATGTATGTGTGGGAGGATTGAAGGTGTCTCCTCTACGTGATACGTGACAGAGGGCATGGAGATGTAATGACATGACTGGTCAAGGTCACCAAGGTGATTGGGTCCATGATCCCTCCATGATGACCTCACATCAGGGTGTCAAGGTTACGGTGGATGAGGGTTCTGATGATGCAGAGGTGTGTGTGTGTGATGTAGAGATGGGTGGGAGGACATATAGGGGATTGAGGTGAGGATAATATTAAGCTGTATCCTATATAGGCTGCTATAGTAACCTTGGAGCGGCAGGGTAGCCTAGTGGTTAGAGCGTTGGACTAGTAACCAAAAGGTTGCAAGTTCATATCCCGGAGCTGACAAGGTACAAATCTGTCGTTCTGCCCCTGAACAGGCAGTTAACCCACTCTTCCTAGGCCGTCATTGAAAATAAGAATTTGTTCTTAACTGACTAGTAAAATAAAAGTAAAATAAAGGTAACATTAAAACAAATTGTTAAACACAGTGCAGGCTAAGGAACCATTTAAAGAGACAAAGGTTTCTGTGTCATATCTGGGATGAATTTAAACACGATTTATTGTTCCCTGTCTGGTTCAAAAACATACAGTAGTATTTCTCTCACACTGCCCCAGTAGGGACCAATATGGACCATCTGAACATGATGTAACCATGTCACTATACAGTAGTATTTCTCTCACACTGCCCCAGTAGGGACCATGGACCATCTGAACATGATGTAACCATGTCACTATACAGTAGTATTTTCTTCACACTGCCCCCATTAGGGACCAATATGGACCATCTGGAACATGATGTAACCATGTCACTATACAGTAGTATTTCTCTCACACTGCCCCAGTAGGGACCAATATGGACCATCTGAACATGATGTAACCATGTCACTATACAGTAGTATTTCTCTCACACTGCCCCAGTAGGGACCAATATGGACCATCTGAACATGATGTAACCATGTCACTATACAGTAGTATTTCTCTCACACTGCCCCAGTAAGGACCAATATGGACCATCTGAACATGATGTAATCCATGTCACTATACAGTAGTATTTCTCTCACACTGCCCCAGTAGGGACCAATATGGACCATCTGAACATGATGTAACCATGTCACTATACAGTAGTATTTCTCTCACACTGCCCCAGTAGGGACCAATATGGACCATCTGAACATGATGTAACCATGTCACTATACAGTAGTATTTCTCTCACACTGCCCCAGTAGGGACCAATATGGACCATCTGAACATGATGTAACCATGTCACTATACAGTAGTATTTCTCTCACACTGCCCCAGTAGGGACCAATATGGACCATCTGAACATGATGTAACCATGTCACTATACAGTAGTATTTCTCTCACACTGCCCCAGTAGGGACCAATATGGACCATCTGAACATGATGTAACCATGTCACTATACAGTAGTATTTCTCACACTGCCCCAGTAGGGACCAATATACCATCTGAACATAACCATGTCACTATACAGTAGTATTTCTCTACACTGCCCCAGTAGGGACCAATATGGACCATCTGAACATGATGTAACCATGTCACTATACAGTAGTATTTCCCTACACTGCCCCATTAGGGACCAATATGGACCATCTGAACATGATGTAACCATGTCACTATACAGTAGTATTTCCTCTCACACTGCCCCAGTAGGGACCAATATGGACCATCTGAACATGATAACCATGTCACTATACAGTAGTATTTCTCACACTGCTCCCAGTAGGGACCAATATGACCACCTGAACATGATGTAACCATGTCACTATACAGTAGTATTTCTCTCACACTGCCCCAGTAGGACCAATATGGACCATCTGAACATGATGTAACCATGTCACTATACAGTAGTATTTCTTCACACTGCCCCAGTAGGGACCAATATGGACCATCTGAACATGATGTAACCATGTCACTATACAGTAGTATTTCACACTGCCCCAGTAAGGACCAATATGGACCATCTGAACATGATGTAACCATGTCACTATACAGTAGTATTTCTCTCACACTGCCCCAGTAGGGACCAATATGGACCATCTGAACATGATGTAACCATGTCACTATACAGTAGTATTTCTCTCACACTGCCCCAGTAAGGACCAATATGGACCATCTGAACATGATGTAACCATGTCACTATACAGTAGTATTTCTCTCACACTGCCCCAGTAGGGACCAATATGGACCATCTGAACATGATGTAACCATGTCACTATACAGTAGTATTTCTCTCACACTGCCCCAGTAGGGACCAACATGTAACGATGTCACTATACAATAGCTCCATGTGATGTCACACAGGTAACACATGACCTGTGATGTCATGAGGAGAGAAGACAAACTATTTTACAGTTATTAAAGACAGACAACACTTTGTATTACAGTGTCAAAGTGAAAATGGTGGGTTGTCAATTGGTGGGTTGTGGTGTCCTGGGCTAACGGCATGGGTTGTCTGTCTCCCAGGAGTCAAATGGTGGGTTGTTGTGTCCTGGGCTAAGGCATGGGTTGTCTGTCTCCCAGGAGTCAAATGGTGGGTTGTGGTGTCCTGGGCTAACGGCATGGGTTGTCTGTCTCCCAGGAGTCAAATGGTGGGTTGTGGTGTCCTGGGCTAAGGGCATGGGTTGTCTGTCTCCCAGGAGTCAAATGGTGGGTTGTGGTGTCCTGGGCAAACGGCATGGGTTGTCTATCTCCCAGGAGTCAAATTGTGGGTTGTGGTGTCCTGGGCAAACGGCATGGGTTGTCTGTCTCCCAGGAGTCAAATGGTGGGTTGTGGTGTCCTGGGCTAACGGCATGGGTTGTCTGTCTCCCAGGAGTCAAATGGTGGGTTGTGGTGTCCTGGGCTAACGGCATGGGTTGTCTGTCTCCCAGGAGTCAAATGGTGGGTTGTGGTGTCCTGGGCTATGGGCATGGGTTGTCTGTCTCCCAGGAGTCAAATGGTGGGTTGTGGTGTCCTGGGCAATTAGCCTGAGTTGTCTATTTTCCTGGAGTCAAATGGTGGGTTGTGGTGTCCTGGGCAATTAGCCCGAGTTGTCTATTTTCCTGGAGTCAAATGGTGGGTTGTGGTTGTCTGGGCAATTAGCCTGAGTTGTCTATTTTCCTGGAGTCAAATGGTGGGTTGTGGTGTCCTGGGCAATTAGCCTGAGTTGTCTATTTTCCTGGAGTCAAATGGTGGGTTGTGGTTGTCCTGGGCAATTAGCCTGAGTTGTCTATTTTCCTGGAGTCAAATGGTGGGTTGTGGTGTCCTGGGCAATTAGCCTGAGTTGTCTATTTTCCTGGAGTCAAATGGTGGGTTGTGGTTGTCCTGGGCAATTAGCCTGAGTTGTCTATTTTCCTGGAGTCAAATGGTGGGTTGTGGTGTCCTGGGCAATTAGCCTGAGTTGTCTATTTTCCTGGAGTCAAATGGTGGGTTGTGGTTGTCCTGGGCAATTAGCCTGAGTTGTCTATTTTCCTGGAGTCAAATGGTGGGTTGTGGTGTCCTGGGCAATTAGCCTGAGTTGTCTATTTTCCTGGAGTCAAATGGTGGGTTGTGGTTGTCCTGGGCAATTAGCCTGAGTTGTCTATTTTCCTGAGTCAAATGGTGGGCTGTGGTGTCCTGGGCAATTAGCCTGAGTTGTCTATTTTCCTGGAGTCAAATGGTGGTTGTGGTGTCCTGGGCTATGGGCCTGAGTTGTCTATTTCCCCTGGAGTCAAATGGTGGGTTGTGGTGTCCTGGGCTATGGGCCTGAGTTGTCTATTTTCCAGGAGTCAAATGGTGGGTTGTGGTGTCCTGGGCAATTAGCCTGAGTTGTCTATTTTCCTGGAGTCAAATGGTGGGTTGTGGTGTCCTGGGCTATGGGCCTGAGTTGTCTATTTTCTGTCTGGAGTCAAATGGTGGGTTGTGGTGTCCTGGGCTATGGGCCTGAGTTGTCTATTTTCCTGGAGTATACTGCTACCTTGGGCTGGGGAAGAAAGACACTCTGCCCCAGAGGGAGGGGAGGAGGAAGCTATGTAGATAATTACCACCAGCTTCTGTTTTGGACAGCCATAAAAATATACATTCAAATTAACTCCGTCCCAGCCGTCCTACCCCTGCCCATGAAGGCCGCGGCTGCCCTGTGATTTCCCAAAGTGCCCTGCTGGAGCTGTGACCTTCGCTGGGACGGACGCCAATTAGTGTGGCCTGACGCAGTGTAATTGAGGAGTGGAACATCTGGGGTTTAACGGCGTCTTCATCTGGTTCAGAAACACAAACTGTCTCACAACAAAAAGGTCTGGTTGCCCTGTGTATGACCCAGGACCCAGTCAAGCCTACTAACTCTTACTGAAAGCCTTTTACAGGTATTTAAAAGAGCTGGACTCTCTCTCTCTGTCTCTCTGTGTGTCTCTCTCTCTGTCTCTCTCTCTGTCTCGCTGTGTGTGTCTCTCTCTCTCTCTCTCTCTCTCTCTCTCTGTCTCACTCTGTCTCTCTCTCTCACTCTCTCTCAGTGCAGGGTCTGTGGTCTCTATATTCTGGTGTCCATCCTAGCCCTACTTGTCCAACTAAACCACTGTGATGAATGCCTGTCTACTCAACACGCTAAAGGCCCTTTAGGCAGATTTCTGGGATATGTCAAAAAGTGTCCCTTGCAGCAATGAATTTATATATTTTTATATGCAGTTGAGTTTCTTTTAATTTCCTACCGTAAACATGATTTTGTTATAGAGTCTTCTTCTCAGTGTGTATGACCCAGGGCAAGGTAAATGATCCCAGTGGATGAGACCAGGCACCCCAGGACTATGGTAATGATCTGTCATAGGAGAGAGCAGAAGATGGTAATAGGACTATCACTGAGGGGAAAGGGGAGTAGGGGACCTTCATCCCACTCAACATCTGAAATTCAATCCATCCCAGACCTGCATGGCTGTCCCCAAGGAGAGAAAGCAAGCAAGCAATCATCCTCATTAACACATTTAATGTGACAAACAACCTAGTTGAATCAAGGAAAAAGGACATACAGTATCTTAGAGTTGGAGGATCCACAGTAATGAAACGTAGGCTAGATAGTGAGTATTACGCTGCTGTCGCTGAAGGTTGACATTGTCCCAGAGACCTCGTGTGTTGTCCCAGAGACCTCGTGTGTTGTCCCAGAGACCTCGAGTGTTGTCCCAGAGACCTCGCGTGTTGTCCCAGAGACCTCGTGTGTTGTCCCAGAGACCTCGTGTGTTGTGACCTCGTGTGTTGTCCCACCTCGTGTGTTGTCCCAGAGACCTCGTGTGTTGTCCCAGAGACCTCGTGCGTTGTCCCAGAGACCTCGTGCGTTGTCCCAGAGACCTCGTGCGTTGTCCCAGAGACCTCGTGCGTTGTCCCAGAGACGTGCGTTGTCCCAGAGACCTCGCGTGCGTTGTCCCAGAGACCTCGTGCGTTGTCCCAGAGACCTCGTGCGTTGTCCCAGAGACCTCGTGCGTTGTCCCAGAGACCTCGTGCGTTGTCCCAGAGTCGTGTTGTCCCAGAGACCTCGTGCGTTGTCCCAGAGACCTCGTGTGTTGTCCCAGGAATATGATACACTAGAGGACATGGTTGTAAAAGTGTCTCAATGGAGTTTGACTTTTCATAACAGCAATTACGATCACAGCAGGAAGGAACAGAACTCTCAACTGCTGCCGAGAGAGTTTGTTAAATACCAGAATCTGTCTGTTCATTAATCTCTCATAAATTGATGCACTAAAAAGTCAGACTAATTAACAAATAATTAGCAAATGATCGACAATTGCTGGAAATTCGACTTATTAGCATAACATTAATTGCTTTGTTTTATAATACCCAGCTGGCTAATTGTTCTTTCTTTCCACTCCATAATTATTCTGGAATTGAGGTAAGCAGTTCTCTCCTCCCCGCCAACACGATGGAGTGTGTAACTACACTTACTGACACACACACACACACACACACACACACACACACACACACACACACACACACACACACACACACACACACACACACACACACACACACACACACACACACACACAGAGAAAGAGATAAAGAGAGAGAGATAAACAGAGAGAGACACACAGGGAGGTTGTGGACCTGTAGAGGGAGGGCTAATGTCCTTGGACTGGAGGCCATAACAACAACAGGTGAGTGTTACAACCAATCAATTTCTCTCCCCAGACCTCTGATCTGTCATCAAACCAGCAGTAACAAGACTGTCCCCAACCAGATAATATTAATCAACCATATAATACTAACAATCCACATAATACTAACTAACTAGATAATACTAACCAACCACATAATACTAACTAACTAGATAATACTAACCAACCATATAATACTAACAATCCACATAATACTAACTAACTAGATAATACTAACCAACCACATAGTACTAACTAACTAGATAATACTAACCAACTAGATGATACTAACCAATCCACATAATACTAACTAATAGATAATACTAACCAACCACATAGTACTAACCAACCACATAATACTAACCAACAGATAACACTAACCAACCACATAATACTAACCAACCACATAATACTAACCAACTAACCAACCAGATAACACTAACCAACCACATAATACTAACCAACCACATAATATAACCAACCACATAATACTAACCAACCAGATAACACTAACCAACCAGATAATACTAACCAACCATAATATAATACTAACCAACCACATAATACTAACCAACCACATAATACTAACCAACCACATAGTACTAACCAACCATATAATACTAACAATCCACATAATACTAACTAACTAGATAATACTAACCAACCACATAGTACTAACCAACCACATAATACTAACCAACCAGATAACACTAACCAACCACATAATACTAACCAACCACATAATACTAACCAACCACATAATACTAACCAACCAGATAATACTAACCAACCACATAATACTAACCAACCACATAATACTAACCAACCACATAATACTAACCAACCACATAATACTAACCAACCACATAATACTAACCAACCACATAATACTAACCAACCAGATACTACTAACCAACCAGATAATACTAACCAACTAGATAATACTAACCAACCACATAATACTAACCAACCACATAATACTAACCGACCAGATAATACTAACCAACCATATACTAACCACTAGATAATACTAACCAACTAGATAATGCTTACCAACCACATAATACTAACCAACCACATAATACTAACCAACCAGATAGTACTAACCAACCACATAATACTAACCAACCACATAATACTAACAAGCCACATAATACTAACAAGCCACATAATACTAACCAACCAGATACTACTAACCAACCAGATACTACTAACCAACCAGCTCAAATTGGCCGAGCTGCCTGAGTTTGTCTCAAATGTCATCAGCATAACGTTTCAACTATAATTCCATGTATATGGTAGACATCTATTTTATTACAGTACAACAGTGGAATACAGGAAAGATCTCAAACATTATTTGAAGGTTTCATGGTTTTAAGGTGGATGCTGCCTTGAAAAAGAGTATAGGAACTTTGTGATAGTATGTGACAGGCAGTGAGGTGGAGGGGGGACCCCCCTGAGCTTGTGTCCCCCTCCAGAGCTCCTAGCTGTCACTCTGTCCCAGTACAGGGCCCCAGTAGACCAGGGGATCGCAAAGCAAATGAGCCTGTCAGAGCATCACTCCCCCTGGGCTACAGAGGAAGGCTGGTGCTGGGATTGGGAATAGGAATGGAGCTGGGAATGGGGCTGGGACCTGAGCTGAACATTTTTCTAGGTCATATCAGCATTTCTTCCCACCTCTGGCTGAGGACTGGGTGGAAAGACTGGATACATCACCATAAAAAGGAACACTGGGTCAGGGGTTGAGAGAGAAAGTATGGGTGTATGGAGAACTGGGCCCTCAAGCCAAGAGACAGGGACATAAATAGGAATTGCAAAATAATGGTTAAAAGTCTCCAAGAGTCGACAGTGGTCTTGATTTTATTACTGCCATGACCACAGGGTTGAATCACCCTTGACTCTGTCATCACAAAACACAGAAATTAAAGAATGATTAATCTAATCAAATAATGCTTCATTATCATCGCCACAAAATTGCGGAGAGAAATCCAGTCTTATGGAAATTAAGAAATGAAGCATGAAGGAGGAGAAGATGGGCAAAATCAAAATAAAAAGTCTGTCTGAGATACAGATCAGCTGATAACAACGCTAGTAACCATCACACTGTGAGCAATTAACCAAATACAATGCTGTCTTTCCGCATTTGCTAATTATCTGTGCATTAAGACATTGTGAATGTGTTATTCTGGATAAATGCACGTCGTGGTTCACCTCAGTCATACTACGGTAAATAGATCCCAAAGGGGACACCACTGGAGTAAGAAACAGCTTCGCCGTCACATAAGAGACTGCTTAAGGGCCTTTTCTTGGGTGAGAAGGCGGTGGTCCACACACAGGAATAATTCAATTAGATGTTGGTTTCAGCTACAAGGAGCAGGAAAGGTGACAGTGTTTGTCACGCTCTGTAAACCCACCTGGCAGGAGGAGAGATGGGACGGAGAAGAAGAAGAGAGAGATAAAGAGAGAAAATGAGAGAGCGATGGGATGTGACAGTGAGAGAAAGACAGACAGAAAGGGAAGGTAGAGGATGACAATAAAGACAGGGACAAGAGAGTGTGTGGAGTGTGTAGATCCAGACACCCAAAAGACAAGAGGGGTACAGATGCATGGTTAGGGTTATGCTGTGGTGGACAATGGGGATCTGGTTTCCCATTGACTAATACTTGATTAAAGATGGCCAGTGAAGGGGGTAGTTGGTCCTTGGGGAGCTAGTAGAGGCTTGCTGGAGCCGGGAAGTGGGTCAGCCGCTTGGCAGGGCAGGCTGGCTTGTTAGCGCTAACTGGGTGTAAACAGTAACACAGGGCGACCTGGGACAAGGTGCTGCTACATTGCACAGTGCCTCTCTGCCCGATGCCCCCTGGCTGTAACTGGCAACAATGACAATTACACAGGCTAATTAACAGACTCTTATGGCACAGAAGAGACGGAGAGAGAGCGAGAAGGAGAGAGAGAGAGACGGAGAGAGAGAGAGACTGAGAGAGAGAGAGACGGAGAGAGAGAGAGACGGAGAGAGAGAGAGACGGAGAGAGAGAGACAGGAGAGAGGAGAGAGAGACTGAGACAGAGAGATGGAGAGAGAGACAGAGAGAGAGAGAGAGAGACGGAGAGAGAGACGGGAGAGAGACAGAGAGAGAGAGAGACGCAGAGAGAAGAAGAAGGAAGACGGACAGGAAACACAAGGCACCGTTGCTGTGTTTTTTCATCATTACGGTTAGCAGCTAACATTTGAGAGGAATCCTTCCATCGTTGCACGGTCTCGTGGTTCTGGGGATGGTTAATGATGATTTGTCTCAGGACAGGGGAGAGAGGGGAGCCCGGGGCTCGGATGCGACGGGGTGTATTTTGGGGGGGTTGTGAGTCTCAGTACGCCCCCACTGCAGCTCAGAGCCCCCAGTTTAAACAACTCAGCGCTCATCAACAAGGCTAATTAGCTTCTAATGGTCAAAATAGTCGGAGACTGAAAATAAACATCCCCTAAATAGAATCTCATGAAACTATACTGCTGTGATCCATTTGGACTATGATCAAGAACACTTATTCCCATCTTAAATATTTACACTGCGATAACAATGATTTATTTCACATACTTTATATCTGGTCTCATGCAAGATAAACAGCTACTTTTGTCATTATGATCATAACATGATCGTCTGTTACCGTTGTACTGTTGTCATGACATTGACAGTCCTAGACTGGTAGTACATGTATCGTCCATCATATCTAAGTAGGAGGAATGTAAATCACATCCCCTGAAAGTTCCTATCTGTAGACCTCCCCAATGTTGACCACATCTATCTCTTGTCTCTGACATTTACTTATTTTTCTTCTTGCTTTTCTCTTCTTTCCCTGTCTTCTTCCCAGTGCCCCGCTTGTCTTTGTCCTTGCCCGACTCTCCCTCCTCCTCGATGGCCTTGGCCGCCCGTGCCCTCTTCTTACCCAAAGGTGTCCTGCCGTACCACATCTGAAACACATTCACAGCCCTCAATCCACGGTCAGAGGAAGTAAAACCTGTTATACAGTGGCATTTCCTTCCTAACTGTAGGAACGCAGCACCCTCATGTGGTGATTGTTGGAGCACCACTCTCTCTCATTGGATAATACTGAATTCATATATGATTATAATACTGAATTCATACATGATTAAAGTACTGAATTGATATCTGATTATAATACTGAATTGATATATGATTATAATACTGAATTGATATCTGATTATAATACTGAATTCATATCTGATTATAATACTGAATTGATATCGGATTATAATACTGAATTCATATCGGATTATAATACTGAATTGATCTGATTATAATACTGAATTGATATCTGATTATAATACCGAATTGATATCTGATTGTAATGAATTATTGTAATACTGAATTGATATCTGAATGATATCGGATTATAATTGATATCTGTATCTGATTGTAATACTGAATTGATATCGGATTAAAGTACTGAATTGATATTACTGAATTGATATCGGATTATAATACTGAATTCATATCGGATTATAATACTGAATTCATAATAAAATAATGATAATAGTAATAATACTGAATTGATATCTGATTATGATAATAGATGTAGACCAATCAGCACAACAAAGGCAAAACCAGGTTTTAATATAATAATCTACCATTTAGCAGATGCTTTTAACCATAGCCACTTACATGTTATTGTTTTACATGTGTGTGGTCCCGGGAATCAAACCCACTATCCTAAGATGCAAGCACCATCTACTGCACCACCTACTGAGATACAGAGGACCATTTTAACTGTTATAATGGCAAAATAACCCCTTCCTTCCTCCTACATAGGAGCTTTCCAATTGTTGCCTCTGATTTCTGTGGGAGTAAGGCTATCCTGAGCACTTTGGTGATAAACATATGGAAAAAAATATTTATTCAAATCAAAGGTGATTAATTGATTGATGCTACTGAACCTTAAAGGCCTCCTCCTCCTCTTTGTAGACGGGGTCCTGTCTGGCCAGTGGAGGGATGAACTCTTCAGCGGTCAGTGGTCTGGTAGTCTGCTGGGCCAGCCTGCGAGGGGTCAGCACCTGCCTCACAGCCTGCAGGATGTGGCCCTGGGTGTAGCCGTCTGTCACCTTGGCCAGGGAGCTGAGGTCCAGGCTGGGGGTGAGGCGAGCACCGCCGCCACGCAGCAGCTCCCTCCACAGCACTGGAGAACACATCACAGACAGGGATAGAAAGGTTAGAGTTCAAACCAGAAGCAGGCAATGAATACAACATTTTTTTTTTTTAAGATATGTGTTTACTGGTGGGCCATATGAATTCATTCCACCAGTATTTTTCATGTCAACTCATTTCTGGTGGTTTTAGGGAATAAAATTCTGGACAGATTCTGTCTGTCCATAGCCAACAGGTTGGCCTAGATATAGACAACTGTAGACTACTATAAACCAATATAAACCACTATACATCACTATAAACCACTAGAAACCACTATGGACCACTATAAAGCACTATAAACCAATATAAACCACTAGAAACTACTGTAAACCAATATAAACCACTATAAACCAATATAGACCAGTATATACCACTATAAACCAATATAAACCACAATATAGACCACTATAAACCTCTATAAACCCATATAGGCCACTGTAAACCAATATAAACCAATATATAAACCCACTATAGACCACTATAAACCAATATAGACCAATATAAACCAGCATAAAACACTATAGATCACTATAAACAACTATGAATCAATATAGACCACTATAAACCAATATAAACCACTATAGACCACTTATAAACCACTATAAACCAATATAGACCACTATAAAGACCACTATAAACCAATATAGACCACTATAGACCTCTATAAAACAATATAAACCACTATAAACCAATATAGACAAATATAGACTACTATAAACCAATATAGACAAATATAGACACTATAGACAACTATAAACTACTATAAACCAATAAAGACCACTATAAACCAATATTAACCAATATAGACCACTGTAGACTACTATAAACCAATATAAACCGCTATGGACAATTATAAACCAATATAGACCACTATAAACCAATATAGACCACTATAAACCAACATAAACCACTATAGATCACTATAAACAACTATAAACCAATATATAATAAACCCCTATAAACCAATATAGACCACTATAGACTCCTATAAACAAATATAGACCACTATAGACTCCTATAAACCAATATAGACCAATATAGACCACTATAAACCAATATGGACAAATATAGACCACTATAGACCACTATAGACCACTATAAACCACTATAAACTAATATAAACCAATATAGACCACTATAAACCAATATAGACCACTATAAACCAATATAGACCACTATAAACCAATATAGACTACTATAAACCAATATAAACCAATATAGACCAATGCAGACCACTATAGACCACTATAAACCAATATAAACCAATATAGACTACTATAGATAACCCACCCAGTCTGGAGGCATAGTCAGGTCTAGGGATGAGGATGATCTTCCTATAGACTTTACAGAAGGGCTTGAGGTCTGCGTCAAAGGGCCTCCGGGACGTCCCTACGACCAGAACACGATCCTCAGGCTTCAGAGACTTCAGCACCTTTACTAGGTCCTTCTTCAGACGCTTAGGCTCCATCTACAGAGGGAGAGAGAGGGAGAGAGAGGAAGTGAGGAGAGAGAGAGGAGAGGGCGATGGAGAGGGATAGAGAGAGGGGAGAGTAAGTGAGGAGATGAGAGGGAGATGGAGAGGGGTATGGAGAGAGAGGGAGAGAGGAGAGGGGTATGGAGATAGAGAGAGAGGGAGGGAGAGGAAGTGGGAGATGGAGAGGGAGATGGAGAGGGGTATGGAGATAGAGGGAGAGAGGAGAGGGGGTATGGAGATAGAGGGAGAGTAAGAGAGGGGTATGGAGATAGAGAGAGGGAGGAGAGGGGTATAGAGAGAGAGGGAGGAGAGGGGTATGGAGATAGAGAGAGAGGGAGGAGAGGGGTATGGCGATAGAGAGAGAGGGAGGAGAGGGGTATGGAGATAGAGGGAGAGGGGTATGGAGATAGAGAGAGGGAAGAGAGAGGGAGATGGAGAGGGGTATGGAGATAGAGAGAGAGGAGGAGAGAGGGTATGGAGATGGAGAGGGGTATGGAGATAGAGAGAGAAGGAGGAGAAGGATATGAGAGAGAGAGGGAGGAGAGGGAGAACAAGGAAGAGGGGGTAGAGTTATGACCGGCCACATGAGGGCAGCATAAACTTATTTGTAAATTCAAGATGTCCACATTTTCAACTGCTCACAGCTGTCATCTCATATAACCCATGTTACCCAACAATGGATGTGAGTCCCACTTTAGTTCATTCACAAACAATACAATAATGGAGAAGGTTACTTGACAATCTGCTATGTAAATATTCTTGTCAAAACAAGTCCCTTGATTACACTGTTTGTCAATGTGCACTGCAGTATTTTTATTTATTTCACCTTTCTTTAACCAGGTAGGCTAGTTGACAACAAGTTCTCATTTGCAACTGCAACCTCGCCAAGATAAAGCATAGAAATTTGACACATACAACAACACAGAGTTACACATGTAATAAACAAAACATACAGTCAATAATACAGTAGAACAAAATAAAATAAAAAGTCTATATACAGTGAGTGCAAATGAGGTAAGTTAAGGAAATAAATAGGCCATGGTGGCGAAGTCATTACAATATACCAATTAAACACTGGAATGGTAGATGTGCAGAAGATGAATGTGCAGGTAGAGATACTGGGGTGCAAAGGAGAAAGATAAATAAATACAGTATGGGGATGAGGTAGGTAGATAGATGGGCTGTTTACAGATGGGCTATGTACAGGTGCAGTGATCTGTAAACTGCTCTGACAGCTGGTGCTTAAAGTTAGTGAGGGAGATATGAGTCTCCAGCTTCAGGGATTTTTGCAGTTCATTCCAGTCATGGGCAGCAGAGAACTGGAAGGAAAGACAACCAAAGGAGGAATTGGCTTTGGGGGTGACCAGTGAGATATACCTGCTGGGAGCGCGTGCTACGAGTGGTGCTGCTATGGTGACCAATGAGATATGGTGACCAGTGAGATATACCTGCTGGAGCGCGTGCTACGAGTGTGTGCTGCTATGGTGACCAGTGAGATATACCTGCTGGAGCGCGTGCTACGAGTGGGTGCTGCTATGGTGACCAGTGAGATATACCTGCTGGAGCGCGTGCTAAGTGGTGCTGCTATGGTGACCAGTGAGATATACCTGCTGGAGCGCGTGCTACGAGTGGGTGCTGCTATGGTGACCAGTGAGATATACCTGCTGGAGCGCGTGCTACGAGTGTGTGCTGCTATGGTGACCAGTGAGATATACCTGCTGGAGCGCGTGCTACGAGTGTGTGCTGCTATGGTGACCAGTGAGCTGAGATAAGGCATGCTTTACCTAGCAGAGACTTGTAGATAACCTGTAGCCAGTGGGTTTGGCAACGAGTATGAAGCGAGGGCCAACCAACGAGAGCGTACAGGTCGCAATGGTGGGTAGTATATGGGGCTTTGGTGACAAAACGGATGACACTGTGATAGACGGCATCCGGTTTGTTGAGTCGAGTGTCGAGGGCTGGTATTGAGCAGTGCTAATCACTGGACTCTTTTTTACATTTAGTCTCGTCTTAGTCATTTTGGCTAAAATATCATTACGTTTTAGTCAAGTGTTTGTCGATTCAATAATGATTTAGTCTAGTTATTGTCAAAATGGCAAAAACAGTGAGCCATTTTAGTCAACTAAATACCCTTTAATTTTAGTCACATCACATTTGCATTGCCTCATTAACCTATATTTAACATACATCACTGACTTCTATGTGACCAAACAGACATAGCCTTATCCTACCAACACACATATATAAGAATATATAACAATTATCTGTCCGTATGAATTCTTCATTCAGCCTACATAGATATTACATACAGAGCATTCAGAAAGTATTCAGACCCCTTCCCCTTTTCAACATTTTGTTACGTTACAGCCTTGTTCTAAAGTAGATTAAATAAATGTTTTTCCTCACCAGTCTACACACAACACCCATAACGACAAAGCGAACATAAAACAGAAATGCCTTATATTTATAAGTATTCAGACCCTTTGCTATGAGACTCAAAATTGAGCTCAGGTGCATCCTGTTTCCATTGATCATCCTTCAGATGTTTGTGCAACTTGATTGGAGTCCACCTGTGGTAAATTCAATTGATTGGACATGTTTTGGAAAGGCACACACCTGTCTATATAAGGTCCCACAGTTGACAGTATATGTCAGAGCAAAAACCAAGCCATGAGGTTGAAGGAATTGTCCCTAGAGCTACGATACAGGATTGTGTCAAGGCACAGATCTGGGGAAGGGTACCAAAAAATGTCTGCAGCATTGAAGGTCCCCAAAAACATCATTCCTAAATGGAAGAAGTTTGGAACCACCAAGACTCTTCCTAGACTCATCCCCAAACTGAGCAATCGAGGGAGAGGGGCCTTGGTCAGGGAGGTGACCAAGAACCCGATTGTCACTCTGACAGAGCTCCAGAGTTCCTCTGTGGAGATGGGAGAACCTTCCGGAAGGACAACCATCTCTGCAGCACTCCACCAACCAGGCCTTTATAGTAGAATGGCCAGGCGGAAGCCACTCTTCAGTAAAAGGTACATGACAGCCTGCTTGGAGTTTGTCAAAAGGCACCTACAGGACTCTCAGACCATGAGAAACAACATTCTCAGGTCTGATGAAACCAAGATTGAACTATTTGGCCTGAATGCCAAGTATCACGTCAGGAGGAAACCTGGCACTATCCCTACAGTGAAGCATAGTGGTGGCAGCATCATGCTGTGGGGATGTTTTTCAGTGGCAGCGATTGGGAGACTAGTCAGGATCGAGGGAAAGATGAACGGAGCAGAGTACAGAGATCCTTGATGACACCTGCTCCAGAGCGCTCAGGACCTCAGACTGGGGTGAAGGTTTATCTTCCAACAGGACAACAACCCTAAGCACACAGCCAAGAAAATGCAGGAGTGGCTTTGGGACAAGTCTATGAATGTCCTTGAGTGGCCCAGCCAGAGCCAGGACTTGAGCCCAATCTAACATCTCTGAAGAGACCTGAAAATAGCTGTGCAGCAATGCTCCCCATCCAACCTGACAGAGCTTGAGAGGATCAGCAGAGAAGAATGGGAGAAACTCCCCAAATACAGGTGTACAAAGCTTGTAGCGTACTACCCAAGAGGACTCGAGGCTGTAATCACTGTCAAAGGTGCTTCAACAAAGTACTGAGTAAAGGGTCTGAATACTTATGTAAATGCCATTTTTCAGTTTTTATCTTTAATAAATTAGCAAAATGTCTAAAAAACAGTTTTTGCTTTGTCATTATGGGGTATTGTGTGTAGATTGATGAGGAAAAACATATATTTTAGAATAAGGCTGTAACGTAACAAAATGTGGAAAAAGTCCCGGGGTCTGAATACTTTCTGAATGCACTGTACACATCAAACAGGCACACACAAGCACAGAGAGACAGAAAGAGAGACAGAAAGAGACATAGACAGAGAGACAGAGAGACATAGACAGAGAGAGACAGAGACAGAGACAAAGAGAGTCTGAGAGAGCAAGAGACAGAAAGAGAGACAGAAAGACAGAGAGAGAGAGAGAGAGAGAGAGAGAGAGAGAGAGAGACAGAGAGAGAGACAGAGAGAGAGACAGAGAGAGACAATGTTAACACATGTTTCCCATGCCAATAAAGCCCCAGAGAGACGAGAGACAGAGACCGAGACAGAGACCGAGAGAGAGAGACCGAGAGAGAGACTGAGAGACAGAGACAGAGAGCGAGACAGAGAGAGAGACAGAGAGAGAGACAGAGAGCGAGACAGAGAGCGAGACAGAGAGAGACAGAGAGCGAGACAGAGAGAGAGACAGAGAGAGAGACAGAGAGAGAGAGAGAGACAATGTTAACACATGTTTCCCATGCCAATAAAGCCCCTTGAATTGAATTGACAGAGAGAGAGACAGAGAGAGAGACAGAGAGAGAGACAGAGACCGAGAGACAGAGAGAGAGAGACCGAGAGAGAGCGAGAGAGACCGAGAGAGAGACCGAGACAGAGACAGAGAGAGAGAGAGAGAGAGAGAGACAGAGAGACAGAGAGCGAGACAGAGAGAGAGACCGAGAGAGAGACCGAGAGAGAGACAGAGAGAGAGACCGAGAGCGAGACAGAGAGCGAGACAGAGACAGAGAGCGAGAGAGCGAGACAGAGAGCGAGCGAGACAGAGAGCGAGACAGAGAGAGAGACAGAGA
Source organism: Oncorhynchus masou masou (assembly GCF_036934945.1). Classification (NCBI taxonomy): domain Eukaryota; kingdom Metazoa; phylum Chordata; class Actinopteri; order Salmoniformes; family Salmonidae; genus Oncorhynchus; species Oncorhynchus masou. The sequence continues at coordinate 19,278 of NW_027010057.1, forward strand.
GCGAGAGAGACAGAGAGCGAGACAGAGACAGAGACGAGAGAGACAGAGAGCGAGAGAGACAGAGAGAGACAGAGAGAGACCGAGAGAGAGACCGAGAGAGAGACCGAGAGCGAGACCGAGAGCGAGACAGAGAGCGAGACAGAGAGCGAGACAGAGAGCGAGACAGAGAGCGAGACAGAGAGAGAGACAGAGAGAGAGACAGAGAGGAGACAGAGAGCAAGATGTAAAGTATTGGTAAAGTAGTGTGTTGCACCTCCGTCACTCTGAGGTGTCATCGTTATCATCGTTCCACCGACACACTCAGGTCCAGAAGTAGTACAGTACGAGGGCTAATGACTCTGAATGGGAGCTAATGACTGTTACATCCAGTGATGTAGCCGATCCACTTAACCTCGAGTCCCAATCGAGTCCGCAAGTAGCCTAGTTGTAGAACGGCCCGCCACGACAGAAAGACAACAAATGTAGTGCTGGTATTATGAGTCATATCTTTTGAAAGCTAATGGCTACAATAGAGCCATTTTCTCTGAGGAAAAGAGGGAGACTTGGCTAGAAGTCGGAGACAGAACCTGGCTATGAAATGCAGTGGGGAAAGTGTGAGTGTTGAGCGAGACTACAAATTCAAAAGTGTTTCTATAATCAAGAGAGAGAAAAACATAGCTAGACTGTTGTTTTACTATTAAACTTAATGCTGCTTTTGTTTTTCATTTTGTAAAGCGTCTTGTGTTTGTTAACCAGGCAAAGGGTGGTATCTAACTAGAAGGCTGGTGGTGACTGGTTAGCTACGAGGAAGCAACAGAGTCGCCTGCCCAATGTGTATGATCGGAGGTAGAGCCGGAGTGGAGCCTGTCTGCCCAGACTCATGAACAGAACTGGACTGGGCATCTGTTCTGCTAATATTAACAGTACGTATCACTGAAAAGCTCTCAATCTGTCTAAAAACTCTTGTTCAGTCCAACAGATTTTAGTCACAGAGATAATTTCTGTATGTGTAATGTTTACTGTTAATTTTTATTGTTTATTTCACTTTATATATTCACTTTATATATTATCTACCTTTCTTGCTTTGGCAATGTTAACACATGTTTCCCATGCCAATAAAGCCCTTGAATTGAATTGAATTGAACATTTTGTCTCTTCTTTTTTGTTTAGTTACAGTTTTTTCTGGGTCTATTTAGTCAGTTATAGTCTCTTTAATTGCCATTTTATTCACTATTTTTGTTAACGAGATGAACAGTGGTATTGAGATATGCTGCTGTTGTGTAGAGAACATACCTCTTTCTCCAGCTTCGGGACTTTCTTATAAAATGTTTTCTCTGCATCTCCGATCCATATTACAGAGGGCTGCAGCTGGCGAGCCACCTGCCACAGCAGAACAACACAAAGAAACACACCTCTTTATTTCACACATCAAGGCCAATGTTCAAACAACTCTCTCCCATACTGGAAGATTAGTAACCTCAACAAAACAAACAGTCTAACCAGCAGAAACATCAGTCTCACACAAACACACAAACAAAATAACACCCAGGCGCACAAGTCATACATTAACTGGACTATCAGTAACATTTAAACTACAGTGCATCTCCTAACCCTAACCCTAACAATAACCCTAACCATAACCATAACCCTAGCCCAAACCCTAACCCTGGCCCTAACCCTAACCATAACCATAACCCTAAACCTAACCCTAGCCCAAACCATAACCCAAACCATAACCCTGGCCCCCTAACCCTAACCACAACCCTAAACCTAACCATAACCCTGGCCCTAACCCTAGCCCAAACCATAACCATAACCCTAGCCCTAATCATAACCCTGGCCCTAACCCTAACCATAACCCTAGCCCTAATCATAACCCTAACCATAACCCTAACCCTAACCATAACCCTAAACCTAACCATAACCTAACCCTGGCCCTAACCATAACCCTAACCCTGGCCCTAACCATAACCATAACCCTAGCCCTAATCATAACCCTAACCATAACCCTAACCATAACCCTAGCCCTAATCATAACCCTAACCATAAACATAACCATAACCCTAAACCTAACCATAACCCTAACCCTGGCCCTAACCTAGCCCAAACCATAACCATAACCCTAGCCCTAATCATAACCCTAACCATAAACATAACCCTAACCATAACCCTAGCCCTAATCATAACCCTAGCCCTAATCATAACCCTGGCCCTAATCATAACCCTAGCCCTAATCATAACCCTGGCCCTAATCATAACCCTAGCCCTAATCATAACCCTAACCATAAACATAACCCTAACCATAACCTAGCCCTAACCATAACCCTAGCCATAACCCTGGCCCTAACCATAACCCTAACCATAAACATAACCCTAACCATAACCCTAGCCCTAACCATAACCCTAGCCATAACCCTGGCCCTAACCATAACCCTAACCATAAACATAACCCTAACCATAACCCTAGCCCTAACCATAACCCTAGCCATAACCCTGGCCCTAACCATAACCCTAACCATAAACATAACCCTAACCATAACCCTAGCCCTAACCATAACCCTAGCCATAACCCTGGCCCTAACCATAACCCTAACCATAAACATAACCCTAACCATAACCCTAGCCCTAACCATAACCCTAGCCATAACCCTGGCCCTAACCATAACCCTAACCATAAACATAACCTAACCATAACCCTAGCCCTAACCATAACCCTAGCCATAACCCTGGCCCTAACCATAACCCTAACCATAAACATAACCTAACCATAACCCTAGCCCTAACCATAACCCTAGCCATAACCCTGGCCCTAACCATAACCCTAACCATAAACATAACCTAACCATAACCCTAGCCATAACCCTGGCCCTAACCATAACCCTAACCCTAATCATAACCCTAACCATAACCCTAGCCATAACCCTGGCCCTAACCATAACCCTAACCCTAATCATAACCCTAACCATAACCCTAGCCATAACCCTGGCCCTAACCATAACCCTAACCATAAACATAACCCTAACCATAACCCTAACCATAAACATAACCCTAACCATAACCCTTATCCCAAAAAGGTGGACTCTACCAGGGAGAAGAATAATTCCTGGTGCAGAACTGTGACGGAGGAGCAGGCCAAGATGAACATCTCGTATCACGAGGCACAACACGTGGCCAAGGACCATGAGTGTTGGAAGGAGCTCATTGTTGCCTTATGTCCCATAGGGGAGAGCTAGTAAGTCTGTAGTTAATGACACCACAGGCTTATGGAGAAACAGTATTGTGAACTTGCAGTGTTTCCATGGCTGGCATTGACAAAAACAACTTGGGGTGAGGGAGGCAGCCACACCCAAATGTTACAAGCCTTTTAGAAACCAACACTGTCTCAGCAAGCAGGAAGTGCTGTCAGGACACGCTCCTGATCCCAGAATGCACTTAGAGAGGGTGCCGACCAATGAGGTGCTGACAGGCGAGATTCAGAACAATGTCGCTAGTGGCTATGGGCTCCTGACTTGTTTGCCTCTCAAGACAGCTGCATAGAGAGGTGTCCAAGCAAGACAAATATCTCTCTATCCCCCGCCCCCTCTCTCTCTCCCCCGCCCCTTCTCTCTCTCCCCCCCGCCCCCTCTCTCTCTCCCCCTCTCCTTCCCGCCCCCTCTCTCTCTCCCCCCCGCCCCCTCTCTTTCCCCCACCCCCTTCTCTCTCTCCCCCCCGCCCACTCTCTTTCCCCCCCGCCCCTTCTCTCTCTCCCCCGCCCCATCTCTCTCCCCCCCCCCTTCTCTCTCTCCCCCCGCCCCCTCTCTCTCCCTCCACGTCTCTCTCTGACAGAGCAACACATAGAGCAGCTCATAGTGCAGCTTATTCCTGACTTCACCAGCAGGCATTTCATTCACAACACTGATACCTAATCATGTACACTGCCAAAGTGTTTTTGTGGGGCATACAGTATGTGTGCATATACTATCTGAATCAAACCAGACAATGACCTCTACCCTCGTACATGGCACCATTTTGCTGCCTTCCTCACTATGTACAGTAGCAGATTGACAAAAACCTTGAAGACCATGTGCAGTAGGTACTGGAGGCAGCTCCTGCCAGGGTACTTCCCAGCCAGGTTTCTGGGGGACAGGTTGAAGAGGTTGGCCCCGGTCTCAGTGCACAGAGCATGGACCAGCATCCTCTTCCCTACGCCTCCAGGACCAGCCAGCAGCAGAGTCTTCATCAGGGGAGCCTTCTGATGGACGGACTGGGAACCTGGGAGGGAGGGAGGAGAGGGGGAGAGGGAGAGAGGGGAGAGAGAGGGAGAGAGGAAGGGGGAGGGAGAGGGGAGAGAGGGGGGAGAGAGAGGGGAGGAGGGAGGAGAGGGGGAGAGGGGAGGGAGAGAGGGAGGAGAGAGGGAGGGAGAGAGGGAGAGAGAGAGAGCGAGCGAGCGAGAGAGAGAGAGAGAGAGGATAATAACATATAGAGGGTGATGGTTAGGTGGTAGTAATTCTTACCATTGATGGCAACTGGGCTGGACCAGGAAAGGACTGTATAATGTAACCTCCAGTCTGCACTGAGCCAAGCTGTGAATACACTAGCAGTAGGACAACACAGCAGTAACCATGAACCTGTGAGACTAAGGGCTCCATTCAGTCTGGAAAGCTGAAGTGTTACAGATTCCAGATAGAGATGTGAAGGTCATTTCCCATTGAGACGACAGATGCAGCGTTTATGGTGAATGCAGTCTAAAGCGGGGACATTGTCTTTCAATTTCAATCACAGCATGAAGCTGAACTTCTGCCATGCGGAATGAACAGAGCCGTACGGTCACTATAGGTGTTTGTAGCCCCTGTGAGGTCTCTGAGGGCCTCAGCAGCAGCACTGCTGCTTATCTGGTATTAACTGATTCAGCCAGGTTAACCTCCTACCACAGGAAACAATAGTTGAATTACCCAGCTGGATGAGACTGGGGTTAGGCTGGGCTGGGGCTGAGGCTGGGATGAGACTGGGGTTAGGCTGAGGCTGGGGCTGAGGCTGGGATGAGACTGGGGTTAGGCTGGGCTGGGGCTGAGGCTGGGATGAGACTGGGGTTAGGCTGGGCTGGGGCTGAGGCTGGGATGAGGCTGGGTTAGGCTGGGCTGGGGCTGGGGTTAGGCTGGGGTTAGGCTGGGCTGGGATGAGGCTGGGATGATACTGGGGTTAGGCTGGGCTGGGATGAGGCTGGGATGATACTGGGGTTAGGCTGGGCTGGGATGAGGCCAGGAGACTGGGGTTAGGCTGGGCTGGGGCTGAGGCTGGGGTTAGGCTGGGGTTAGGCTGGGCTGGGATGAGGCTGGGATGATACTGGGGTTAGGCTGGGCTGGGATGAGGCTGGGATGATACTGGGGTTAGGCTGGGATGAGGCTGGGATGAGTCTGGGGTTAGGCTGGGGGCTGGGATGAGGCTGGGATGATACTGGGGTTAGGCTGGGATGAGGCTGGGATGAGTCTGGGGTTAGGCTGGGCTGGGGCTGAGGCTGGGATGAGACTGGGGTTAGGCTGGGATGAGACTGGGGTTAGGCTGGGCTGGGATGAGGCTGGGATGATACTGGGGTTAGGCTGGGATGAGGCTGGGATGAGACTGGGGTTAGGCTGGGCTGGGGCTGAGGCTGGGATGAGACTGGGGTTAGGCTGGGCTGGGGCTGAGGCTGGGATGAGACTGGGGTTAGGCTGGACTGGGGCTGAGGCTGGGATGAGCCTGGGTGAGGCTGACTGAGGGTGGGCTGAGGCTGGGGTGAGGGTGGGCTGAGGCTGGGGTGAGGGGGAGGCTGAGGGTGGGCTGAGGCTGGGGTGAGGGTGTGCTGAGGCTACAGTGAGGCTGCAGTGAGCTGGGCTGAGGTTGCGGTGAGGTTACAGTGAGGCTGGGCTGAGGTGCAGCATTGTGTGCTCTCTGATACTAACCGTGATTAAAAGTCCAGGCTGGACAGAGGCCAGAGGGCCAGGACACAGAACGTGAGTAAACACATCCAATCACAACAATGTCCATTAACCTCTAGACCCAGAGACCCAGAGCAGGTGCAACCGTGTAACCCTTATCCCCAGGAATCCCCTCCTGTCCCTGGGGTAGGTCCAGCCAAGAAGTCCCGCTCCTGCTGCTCTGACCGGAACTCATTAAAACTACAATAGCTGGCAACAGGCTCTGGCCTCTGTTCTCTCTCTCTCTCTATGCTGCAGGCTGTTTATAGGGTCAGTTCACTCTCTGTTAGATCAGGTCACAGTGTTAGTTCATTAGGTACACTATGAGCACTGATTAGAAGACTACTCCTCCCATTAAGGTCTAATGATGATCTCCTTCCTGCCTCTAACCCATCTGGGACAGATTAGCTGATCAATTGACTAGTGCAACGTGCACTTGTCCTTTTCCATAGGAAAGGAAATGTAGAAGCTTGAACAATAAGGTCAAACACAGGTTAAAAGAAGGAACGCTATCATGTTCAAATGTTGTCACTTTCTTGTGAAAATAACAGACACCACTGAGAATGAGATAGCAGCCCGTCTGGATAATTGGCTGTGAACCGCTAACAAAGGGAGCACACAGAGATATCTCTCTACCAAGGTGATCTAGCCAGCCTCCCTCCAATATACAATATACTTCAGAAAACCAAACCAGTCTCTAAGGAATCTCTGAATCATCACAGAGTGGTGGAAACTGAGCCAACTCTTGGTGAGAATGACAATAAAGTTCGGGAACAACAAAACAAAACAATGTCCTGTTGTGATTCATTTCATAAAAAGAGGTGGAAGCTTAGGCAGTGTTGTGTGTACACAGTGCAGGTATAAATAAACTGTAGTATGTGACGATGGTGGTGGTGATGGTGGTGGTGGTGGTGGTGGTGGTAGTGGTGGTGGTGGTGGTGATGGTAGTGGTAGTGGTGGTGGTGGTGTGATGATGGTAGTGGTGGTGGTGGTGGTGGTATGGTGGTGGTGGTGGTAGTGGTGGTGATGGTAGTGGTGATGTGGTGGTGGTGGTGGTGGTGATGGTAGTGGTGGTGGTGGTGATGGTAGTGGCGGTGATGGTAGTGGCGGTGGTGGTGGTGATGGTAGTGGTAGTGGTGGTGATGGTTGTGGTAGTGGTGGTGGTGGTGGTAGTGGCGGTGGTGATGGTAGTGGTGGTGATGGTAGTGGTGGTGGTGGTGGTGATGGTAGTGGTAGTGGTAGTGGCGGTGATTGTAGTGGCGGTGATGGTGGTGGTGGTGGTGGTGGTGATGTGGAGGTGGTATGGTGGTGGTATGGTAGATGGTGATGGTGGTGGTGGTGGTGGTGGTGATGGTAGTGGTGGTGAGGGTGGTGGTGGTAGTGATGGTAGTGGTGGGTGGTAATGGTAGTTGTGGTGATGGTGGTGGTGGTGGTGGTGGTGTGGTAGATGGTGGTGGTAGTGATGGAGGTGATGGTGGTGGTGGATGGGAGGTGGTAGAGGATGGGTGGATGGTGAGGTGGTGGTGGTGATGGTGGTGGTGGTAGTGAGGATGATGATGGTGGTGGTGATGGTAGAGGTGGTGGTGGTGGTGGGAGGTGGTGGTGATGGTGGTGAGTGGTGGTAGTAATTGTGGTGGTGGTAGAGGTGGTAGTGGTGAATGGTGGAGGTGACAAAGTGGTGGTGGGAATGGTAGAGGTGGTGGTGGTAGTGGTGGTACAGTAGATGGTGGTGAAGTGGTCACCATGGTGGAGGTGGTAGTAGTGGTAGTGTTGGTGGTGGTGGTAGTGATGATGGTGGTGGTGTGATGGTCTGGTGATAGTGGTAGTGGTGGAATAGTAGTGGTGATGGTAGTGGTGGTGGTGACCTAGTGGATAGGATAAAGTTGTTGGTGGTGGTGGTAATCCTTAGCAGTGGTGATGGTAGAGGTGGTGGTGATATGTAGTTTAGTGGTGTGATGATGATGGTAGTGTGATGGTGGTTGTGGTGGTGGTGGTGGTGATGGTAGTGGTGGTGAGGTGGTTAGTAGTGATGGTAGTGGTGGTGGTGTAGTGGTAGAAGGTGATGGTGGTTGTGGTAGTAATGATGGTAGTGGTGGTGGTGGTAGTAGTGGTATGGTGGTGGTGGTGGTGGCGGTGAATGGTGGAGTGATGGTGGTAGTAAAGTGGTAAATGTGAATGGTAGTGTGTTGGTGATGATAATAGTGATGAGATGGTGGGGGTGGATGGTAGTGATGGTAGTGGTTTTAGTGGTGGTGATGGTAGTGGTGGTGGTGGTGATGGTATGGGTGGTGTAGTGGTGGTGGGTGGTGGTAGTGTTGGTGATGATAATAGTGATGGTGGTGGGGGGGGATGGTAGTGGTTTTAGTGGGTGGAGTGGTGGTGGTGGTGATGGTAGGGGTGCTTGCAGGTGATGATAATAGTGATGGTGGTGGGGGGGGTGGCGGTGGAGGGGTGGTGTGATGATGGTGGTGGATGATGACATGGACCCACCCAGCCCATCCAGGCCTCTGGTCGTCATATTGCCTTTGATTAGGTCTGAGGTGCTGAAAGACACCATCTTCTTCTCCAGGGTGGGTGGCCTGTTTGTTCAGTAACCCTCCCCTCTTCGGGAGCTACGTCTGGGGTCACGACGCTGGTGTAGGGGGATGGGATGGAAATGGGTCTTAACGCCAGGTGACATGAGACGTGTTGGGGAGAAAGATCACGTCCCTTCAGGGTTGGGGTGAACTTCAGTGAGCTGTATTCTATTAGGATCCCTGGATTAGCTTCAGCCCACTAGCTGCTTCTAGATGATCTCGTGGTGTGGAATATTCTATTCTATTTCTGTTCTGTATTTGTTCTGTATTTCTGTTCTATTCTGTTCTATTCAGTTCTACTTTCATCTAGTATTCTATGTTATTCTCTGTGCTGTTCTATTCTATTCTGGGTTCTGGACCACTGTTACCCGACTCCCCTGTGTTCTGCAGCTGTAGCATAGTGGTGGCAGAGACAGTGACAGAAAAGATCAGCCAGGAGAGAGTGGCTGAAGGATCAAAGCCCCCCCTTAATCCTGCTAAAGCAGGGAGACATGGGCAGGGAGTGAGGTGGATTATGAGGTGGTCATGGTCAATTTCTTGTACCTATCCTCGCAGTTAAAGTGCTTCATAGGGAAGCAGTCCTGAACTGACTTTCATACAGACATCACGAATGAACCCGAACTGTTATCATGGGCCACATGGCATCAAAGGAAGGTGGCTTTAAAGAACTGATCTAGCTCACACATCCAGATATTAGTGAGTAATGTTATACTGTGTAGTATGTAAGGTGTGTGTGTGTGCGTGTGCGTGAGTGTGAGTGTGCGTGTGCGTGTGCATGTGCATGTGTGTGTGTGTGTGTGCGTGCGTGCGTGCGTGTTGCAAGTACAATAAGTATGAATCAGACTAGCCAGGTTGTGGGGTGATGTGATCACAGTCACACTGATGAGTGGATGGGTTGGGCTCTCTCTCACTCACCCAGAGGCAGGATCCCATAAAGGGCAATGAGCTGTCTGACGTCTGACAGAGAGGGCATGGGCTCAATGTCTGCCTGGCGCAGGGTCGTACCCAGGTAGCTGAACTCACCTGGAGGGAGGAGGGAGGGAGGGAGGGGGAGAGACGAGGGAGAGAGGGGGAGAGAGAGGGAGGGAGGGGGAGGGAGAGACGAGGGAGGGAGGGGGAGGGAGGGAGGTAGAGAGAGAGGGGGAGGGAGAGGGAGGGGGAGGGATGGGGGAGGGAGAGACGAGGGGGGAAGGGGTGGGAGAGACGAGGGAGGGAGGGAGGGGAGGGAGGGACGGGGGAGAGGGATGGGGAGGGAGAGACGAGGGAGGGAGGGAGGGGAGGGAGAGACGAGGGAGGGAGGGAGGGAGGGAGAGACGAGGGAGGTAGGGAGGGAGGGGGAGGGAGAGACGAGGGAGGGATGGGGGAGGGAGAGACGAGGGAGGGAGGGAGGGAGGTAGAGAGAGAGAGAGAGAAGGGGGAAGGGGGAGGGAGAGAAGTCAGACATCCATCAGACAATAGTCTTTGAGGTATGGAATTTGCTCTTTGTACATTGGCTGATGCATATCTTCAGACATAAATCAACTCAGCAGAAACCTGTACTAATGCAACTTAGACATTAATTGGCTGTATTTCAGGAGCCTCTAGGCATCAAGGCATCGAGCTATACTGTGTCTGGAACTGAAATAAGGGAAGGTATATTTCGGCCACTATCATAGACAAGACATCAACATCTATTTCTCTGTCCCCCTTGCCGGACTCTCCTCCTCAACCATTCCAAACTCCTCCCAACATCAAAGGCACTGTATGTGGATATAATTGAAACCAACAGTAACTGGTTTTGGGGAGCCAGGCGTGTGTGTCTGTCTGTTCAACATGATAGAGTGTGGTGTCATCCTGACCCTTATTGCAACATGGCCGCAGCGAGACATCTAGGGCGGGAGGCAGGGAGGGAATGAGGCACAGAGTGGGATATTGAGTCATAAATCCCTGTGGAGATGAGGCAGGCTCCCTGTCTGATATCCAGCTGGCCCTACTAGACACTCGTGAGCAAACACACCTTTTCATACACACACCAAAGCACGCAGACACACACACCAAAGCACGCAGACACACACACCAAAGCACGACATACACACACACACCAAAGCATGCAGACACACACACACCAAAGCATGCAGACACACACACACCAAAGCATGCAGACACACACACCAAAGCATGCAGACACACACACCAAAACATGCAGACACACACACACCAAAGCATGCAGACACACACACACACCAAAGTACACAGACACACACACCACAGACAAACACACCACAGAGACACACACACCAAAAAACAGCAGACACACACACCAAAGCGGCAGTGTACACCAAAGCACGCAGTTACAGCATTGGACGCAGACACACACACCAAAGGTTGCAAGACACAACACCCCGAGCTGACAAAGTACAAAATCTGTCGTTCTGACACACTGAACAAGGCAGTTAGACACACACACCTAGGCCGTCAGACAAATAAAATTTGTTCTAGTTAACTGACTTGACTAGTTAACCAAAGGTTAAAAAAAAAGTAGACACACACACCAAAGCATGTAGACACACACACCAAAGCATGTAGACACACACACCAAAGCATGTAGACACACACACTAAGCATGTAGACACACACCAAAGCATGTAGACACACACCAAGCAGCAAGTACACACACACCAAAGCATGTAGACACACACCTACACAGACACCAAAGCAAGTAGACATACACACACCAAAGTACACAGACACACACACCAAAGCAAGTAGACACACACACCAAAGTACACAGACACACACGTATGCATGAACATTCATATAGCTGTGACTAAGGATTATCAATTGACTGAAGCCAGACCTAAGTCACCAACATTTTATATGTACAGCGCATTGGGAAAGTATTCAGACCCCTTGACTTCTTCCACATTTTGATACGTTACAGCCTTATTCTAAAATGTATATATACACACAATACCCCATAAATACAAAGCAAAAACAGGTTTTTAGACATTTTTGGAAAATGTATATGAAATACATAACAGAAATACCTTATTTACATAAGTATTCGAACACTTTACTAGGAGACTCAAAGTTGAGCTCAGGTGCATCCTGTTTCCATTGATCCTCCTTCAGATGTTTCTACAACTTGATTGGAGTCCACCTGTGGTAAATTCAATTGATTGGACATGTTTTGGAAAGGCACACACCTGTCTATATAAGGTCCCACAGTTGACAGTGCATGTCAGAGCAAAAACCAAGCCATGAGGTTGAAGGAAATGTCTGCAGAGCTCTGAGAAAGGATTGTGTTGAGGCACAGATCTGGGGAAGGGTACCAAAACATGTTTTTATCATTGAAGATCCCCAAGAACACAGTGGCCTCCATCAATCTTAAATGGAAAAAAAATGGAATCACCAAGCCTATTCCTGGAGCTGGCCGTCCAGCCAAACTCAGCAATCAGGGGAGAAGGGCCAGAGTTCCTCTTTGGAGATGGTTGTCTTTCTGGAAGGTTCTCCCATCTCTGCAGCACTCCACCATTCATGCCTTTATGGTAGAGTGGCCAGACGGAAGCCACTCCTCAGTAAAAGGCACATGACAGCCTGCTTGAAGTTTTCCAAAGGCACCTAAAGACTCTCAGACCATGAGAAACAAGATTCTTTGGTCTGATGAAACCTGAATGCCAAGCATCACGTCTGGAGGAAACCTGATAACATCCTTACGGTGAAGCATGGTGGTGGCAGCATCATGCTGTGTGGATGTTTTTCAGCGGCAGGGACTGGGAGACTAGTCAGGATCGAGGGAAAGAAGAACGGAGCGATCCTTGATAAGATAGAGATCAGAGAGATCCATGATGAAAACCTGCTCCAGAGCGCTCAGGACCTAAGACTGGGGCAAAGGTTCACCTTCCAACAGGACAACGACCGCGGGCAGCCTAAGAACACAGCAAAGTTAACAAGCCCACAAAAGGAGAATGGCAGTTTGGATTGAGCTGTGGATGGGGCAGGACTATAAGGTAAGTCTCTGAATGTTCTTGCACAGAAGTGGCCATCTTTTTATTTTGATAGAGGTTAGCCAGAGCGGGTCTTGAACCCAATCAAACATCTCTGGAGAGACCTGAAAATAGCTGTGCAGCGACGCTCCCCATCCAACCTGACTGAGCTTGAGAGTATTTGCAGAGAAGAATGGGAGAAACTCTCCAAATACAGGTGTGCCAAGAAGACTTGAGACTGTAATCACTGACGGTGCTACGGTGCTTCAACAAAGTACTGAGTAAAGGGTCTGAATAGTTATGTAAATGTGATATTTCAGTTTTATTCATTTTTTTAATACATCTGCAATCATTTCTAAAAACCTGTTTTGCTTTGTCATTATGGGCTATTGTATGTAGATTGATGAGGGGGAAAAAAGGTAACAAAATGTGAAAAATTGGGTCTGAATAGTTTTCCGCGCTGTATGCATGTGTGTGTGAGATGTCAGTACCGTACCAATGTACTCAGAGAGCTTGATGTTCAAGGGTCTAATCAAGAAGCCCTCCAGCACCAGCTCTTCATACAGAGACTCAAGGGTTCTAGAGAGAGACAGAGACAGACAGAGAGAGAGAGAGAGAAAGAGAGAGAGAGTTACAGAGAGACACAAAGAGAGAGAGAGAGAGAGAGAGAGAGAGTTACAGAGAGACACAGAGAGAGTTACAGAGAGAGGAGGGAGGGAGAGCGAGTAAGACACAGAGAGAGAGAGAGACAGACAGAGAGAGGAGGGAGAGAGAAAGAGGGAGAGAGAGTAAGACACAGACACAGAGAGAGATTGTGGAGGGACAGACAGAGTGAGAGAAAAGGGCAATGAAAGTGAGAGATAAACATGAAGTAGAGAAAGGAAAGGAGAGAGAGAGGGAGAGAGAGAATGGTAAGTCGGGTGAGAGGGAGAGAGAGAGAAAGATGGTGTTAAACTGAGGGCGCGGGAGCAGGTCACAAACACACTAATCATTAACCAGGCCTATTGGAGTGGTGGTCACTCCATGACATCATACTCCTGCCCTCTGCCAACCAATCATCTGCTCCATATGGCAGACTGATATTATCAGACACTGACCTGTCGGCTGTCAGATCCTTCTCTTTCTTCTTCTTCTTCTTACTGCCCTTCTTTCCTTTCTTCTTTTCTACAATGGAGACATATAACTAAGCAGTGGAGACTGGTAGTGGGAGCTATAGGAAAGACGGGCTCAGTGTAGTGGCTGGGATGGAATCAATGTACCAGAGTCAAACATGTGGTTTCCATATATTTGACACGGTTCCATTTAATCCATTCCAGCCATTACAATGAGCCCGTGCTCCTATAGCTCCTCACACCAGCCTCCTCTGGAACTGAGGGTTCTTCCAAAACCACAACCAAGCTGGCAGAGCAGCCAAGGAATGTCCTACAAGATAGATATGCACATAAGACAGCTGAAAACATTGAGATGAATCTGGCTCATAGCTCCACAAAAACGTCATACAGAGGAGCCTCAGATGAACAACATGGAAGATGTTGAGTTCAGAAAAAACCATCAGAAAGGAACAACTGAGTCACAGTCTTTGGGGATAACAACATGTTCCTGGTCTATAATAACACTCCTGGAGAGATGATCTTACACAACCTATGAACCAAAATACATGTGTTCTTTCATTTAGTAAATACACCACCTCCCTGTTGCTATGAGAGGGTGTTCCTCTCACAGAAATATTTAAGAATTCCCTCTATTTCTTCAGGAATTTTGGACCACTGTGAAACTATGTTTAATCGTAGCCTACAGTGCTGGCAGCAAACCATAAATTAACACCTCTCAAAGAAGGAGCTATGGTGATGTTGGGTGGTTTGGGATTTGACATTCTTTGTTTACCACATTACTGTCATTACAGTATGGACACAAACAAGAGATAAACAGGCCTACTGATTCAATAATCAACACGCTCAGCTACTCTGGCTGAGGTAAATCACAAAATATTCTGCCAAATATGTCTTTGGAGATCCACATGAAAAAAATACTGTAGTATAAACTGGGTGGTTTGAGCCCTGATTGCTGATTGGCCGACAGCTGTGTTATATCAGACCGTATACCAGGTGGATGACAAAACATTTATTTTTACTGCTCTAATTACGTTGTTAGCCAGTTTATAATAGCAATAAGGCACCTTGTGGTTTGTGGTATATATGGCCAATATACCATGGCTAAGGGATGTGCCCAGGCACTCCGCATTGTCATGCATTAGAACAGCACAGAGCCGTGGTTTATTAACCATATACCAAACCTCCTCATGCCTTGTTGCTTAGTATTATTAGTAGTAGTATATACAGTTTACTATATAAATACTGCAGTAAAATAAATAGTATATACTATAGTGTTTTTGTGGACTGTAGTATACTCTAGTATTTACTGTAGTGTTTTTGTGGACTGTAGTATACTGTAGAATTTACTGTAGTGTTTTTGTGGACTGTAGTATACTGTAGAATTTACTGTAGTGTTTTTGTGGACTGTAGTATACTGTAGAATTTACTGTAGTGTTTTTGTGGACTGTAGTATACTGTAGTATTTACTGTAGTGTTTTTGTGGACTGTAGTATACTGTAGTATTTACTGTGGTGTTTTTGCAGACGACTGTAGTATTTACTATAGTGCTTTTGTTTTATTATCTTTGACATAGAAGTTTGGGGCTCCTGGAGAAATACTAAAACAACATATTTGCCATAACCTGTAGGTAGGTAGGACTGGGGTCTGAACGGACAGGTTCAGTGTTTCTGCTCTTTTCTATCACCTGTAGGGAACACAATATATGGTTTATACTTGGCATGTAAATTTCTCAAAAATGTCTCACAGATTTGGCACAAATTGAGATATGGGGGAGGAGAATGTGCAGGGCATATACAAACTGAGATATGGGGGAGGGGAATGTGCAGGGACATATACAAACTGAGATATGGGGGAATGTGCAGGGCATATACAAACTGAGATATGGGGGAATGTGCAGGACATATACAAACTGAGATATGGGGAGGAGAATGTGCAGGGCATATACAAACTGAGATATGGGGGAGGGGGAATGTGCAGGGCATATACAAACTGAGATATGGGGGGGGAATGTGCAGGGACTGAGATATGGGGGGGAATACAAACTGAGATATGGGGGGGGAGGGAATGTGCAGGGCATATACAAACTGAGATATGGGGGAGATATGGGAATGTGCAGGACATATACAAACTGAGATATGGGGGGGGGTCAGGGCATATACAAACTGAGATATGTGCAGGGACATATACAAACTGAGATATGGGGAGGGGGAGGACATATACAAACTGAGAATGTGCAGGACATATACAAACTGAGATATGGGGGAGGGGAATGTGCAGGACATATACAAACTGAGATATGGGGGGGGAATGTGCAGGACATATACAAACTGAGATATGGGGGGAGGGAATGTGCAGGACATATACAAACTGAGATATGGAATGGAGGAATGGGGGAGGTGCAGGACATATACAAACTGAGATATGGGGAGGGGAATGTGCAGGCATATACAAACTGAGATATGGGGAGGGGAATGTGCAGGACATATACAAACTGAGATATGGGGGAGGGGAATGTGCAGGACATATACAAACTGAGATATGGGGGAGGGAATGTGCAGGGCATATACAAACTGAGATATGGGGGGGAATGTGCAGGGCATATACAAACTGAGATATGGGGGAGGGAATGTGCAGGGCATATACAAACTGAGATATGGGGGAGGGGAATGTGCAGGACATATACAAACTGAGATATGGGGGGAGGGAGAATGTGCAGGGCATATACAAACTGAGATATGGGGGAGGGGAGAATGTGCAGGACATATACAAACTGAGATATGGGGGGAGGGGAATGTGCAGGACATATACAAACTGAGATATGGGGGAATGTGGGCATATACAACCTGAGATATGGGGGGGGAATGTGCAGGACATATACAAACTGAGATATGGGGAGGGGACAAGGAACCAATGGTTGATTCCTTTCATTTCATTCATTCATAACGCTCATTTTATTTTGAGATAATGGATGTCCATTTTATATTATTCCTACATTAAGCAATGGTAGAAATGCCTTATGGAAGCTATTATTGCTTACCTACAAAGTGTGTAATCCTTCATC
>NW_027010058.1:0-14846 GCF_036934945.1 Oncorhynchus masou masou
AGTTGTAGAGTAGAAGAGTCGAATAGTAGTGGATTAGTGGAGTAGCGGAGTTGCAGAGTAGCAGAGTGGAGGAGTACAGTAGTGGAGTAATGGAGTAGTAGAGTAGAGGCCTATAGTAGTGGAGTTGTAGAGTAGTAGAGTAGCGGAGTGGAGGAGTAGGGGCCTAGAGAAGTAGAGTAGTGGAGTAGAGGCCTAGAGTAGTGGAGTAGTAGAGTAGCAGAGTAGCAGTGGAGTAGTGGAGTAGAGGCCTGGGGTAGTGGAGGAGTAGAGTAGCAGAGTAGCGTAGTAGAGGAGTAGTAGAGTGGAGGAGTATTAGAGTAGAAGTGAAGAAGAGTAGTGGAGTTCTAGAGGGTAGAGTAGTAGTAGTAGTGGAGTAGCGGACAAGCATAGTAGCGGAGTAGCAGAGTAGCGGAGTAGCAGAGTTCTAGAGGGTAGAGTAGTGGAGTAGAGGAGTAATAGATTAGCGGAGTAGTGGAGTAGTAGAGTTGCGGAGAAGTGGAGTATTGGAGTAGTAGTGTAGTGGAGTAGTAGAGTAGTGGAGAAGTACAGTAGACTAGTAGAGTAGTGGAGTAGAGGCCTAGAGTAGTATAGTAGTGGAGTAGTGGAGTAGAGTAGTAGAGTAGTAGAGTTCTAGAGGGTAGAGTAGTAATTGTAGTGGAGTAGAAGAGTAGTAGTGGAGTGGAGTAGTAGAGTAGTGGAGTAGTAGCGTGGTGGAGTAGAGGCCTAGAGAAGTAGAGTAGTGGAGTAGATGACTAGGGTAGTGGAGTAGTAGAGTAGTAGAGTTCTTGAGGGTAGAGTAGTGGAGTAGAGGAGTAGTAGCGTAGATGAGTTGTAGATTAGAGGAGTGGTAGAGGAGTAGAGTAGTACAGAGGAGGAATAGTAGTGGAGTAGCGGAGTAGAGGAGTCGTAGAGAAGAGGAGTAGAGGAGTAGAGTATTAGAGGAGTAGCAGAGTAGCAGAGTTCTAGAGGGTTGAAAAGTATTAGAGGAGTAGCAGAGTAAAGACCTAGAGAAGTAGAGTAGTGGAGTAGAGGCCTAGAGTAGTGGAGTAGCGGAGTTGCAGAATAGCAGAGTGGAGGAGTACAGTAGTGGAGTAATGGAGTAGTAGAGTAGAGGCCTATAGTAGTGGAGTTGTAGAGTAGTAGAGTAGCGGAGTGGAGGAGTAGGGGCCTAGAGAAGTAGAGTTGTGGAGTAGAGGCCTAGAGTAGTGGAGTAGTAGAGTAGCAGAGTAGCAGTGGAGTAGTGGAGTAGAGGCCTGGGGTAGTGGAGGAGTAGAGTAGCAGAGTAGCGTAGTAGAGGAGTAGTAGAGTGGAGGAGTATTAGAGTAGAAGTGAAGAAGAGTAGTGGAGTTCTAGAGGGTAGAGTAGTATTGTAGTGGAGTAGAAGAGTAGTAGTGTAGTGGAGTAGTAGAGTAGTAGTAGTGGAGTAGCGGACAAGCATAGTAGCGGAGTAGCAGAGTAGCGGAGTAGCAGAGTTCTAGAGGGTAGAGTAGTGGAGTAGAGGAGTAATAGATTAGCGGAGTAGTGGAGTAGTAGAGTTGCGGAGAAGTGGAGTAGTAGAGTATTGGAGTAGTAGTGTAGTGGAGTAGTAGAGTAGTGGAGTAGTAGAGTAGTGGAGAAGTACAGTAGACTAGTAGAGTAGTGGAGTAGAGGCCTAGAGTAGTATAGTAGTAGAGTAGTAGAGTTCTAGAGGGTAGAGTAGTAATTGTAGTGGAGTAGAAGAGTAGTTGTGGAGTGGAGTAGTAGAGTAGTAGAGTAGTGGAGTAGTAGTGTGGTGGAGTAGAGGCCTAGAGAAGTAGAGTAGTGGAGTAGATGACTAGGGTAGTGGAGTAGTAGAGTAGTGGAGTAGCGGAGTAGTAGAGTAGTAGAGTTCTTGAGGGTAGAGTAGTGGAGTAGAGGAGTAGTAGCGTAGATGAGTTGTAGATTAGAGGAGTGATAGAGGAGTAGAGTAGTACAGAGGAGGAATAGTAGTGGAGTAGCGGAGTAGAGGAGTCGTAGAGAAGAGGAGTAGAGGAGTAGAGTATTAGAGGAGTAGCAGAGTAGCAGAGTTCTAGAGGGTTGAATAGTGAAGTATTAGAGGAGTAGCAGAGTAAAGACCTAGAGAAGTAGAGTAGTGGAGTAGAGGCCTAGAGTAGTGGAGTAGCAGAGTAGTGGAGTGGAGTAGCAGAGTAGAGTAGTGGAGTAGAGGAGTAGTAGAGGCCTAGAGTAGTGGAGTAGTGGATTAGTGGAGTAGTACAGTAGACTAGTAGAGTAGTGGAGTAGTAGAGGCCTAGAGTAGTGGAATAGTGGAGTAGTAGAGTAGAGGCCTAGGGTAGAATAGTAGTAGAGTAGAGGCCTAGGGTAGTATCTTAGTAGAGTAGTAGAGTAGAGGCCTAGAGTTGTAGAGTAGATGCCTAGAGTTGTAGAGTAGGTGAGTGGTGGAGGAGAGGTCTAGGGTAGTAGATATGAGACCTAGATTTGTAGAGTAGAGAACCAGAGTAGTAGAGTAGAGGAGTAGTAGAGTAGTAGAGGCCTAGAGTAACAGAGTAGGTGAGTGGTGGAGTAGTGGGCCTAGGTTAGTAGAATATAGGCCTAGAGTAGTAGAGTAAAGAATTAGAGTAGTAGAGGAGTAGAGACCTAGAGTAGTAGAGTAGTTGAGTAGAGACCTGGAGTAGTAGAGTAGTAGAGGAGTAGAGTAGAGGCCTGGAGTAGTGGGTTGTGAAGTCTGTTGTGAAATGTAATGTTATGTTTTAAATTGTATTCAACTGCCTCAAAGAGGATCCATGATAAACCCCAGGAAGAGTAGCTGCTGCCTTGGCAGGAACTAATGGGGATCCACAATAAACCCCAGGAAGAGTAGCTGCTGCCTTGGCAGGAACTAATGGGGATCCACAATAAACCCCAGGAAGAGTAGCTGCTGCCTTGGCAGGAACTAATGGGGATCCATAATAAACCCAGGTAGAGTAGCTGCTGCCTTCGCAGGAACTAATGGGGATCCATAATAAACCCCAGGATGAGAAGCTGCTGCCTTGGCAGGAACTAAATGGGATCCTTAATAAAGCCCAGGATGAGAAGCTGCTGCCTTGGCAGGAACTAATTGGGATCCACAATAAACCCTAGGAAGAGTAGCTGCTGCCTTGGCAGGAACTAATGGGGATCCATAATAAACCCCAGGAAGAGTAGCTGCTGCCTTGGCAGGAACTAATGGGGATCCATAATAAACCCCAGGAAGAGTAGCTGCTGCCTTGACAGGAACTAATGGGGATCCATAATAAACCCAGGTAGAGTAGCTGCTGCCTTGGCAGGAACTAAATGGGATCCTTAATAAATACTAATACAAATAGTGGTATCTGTGTTGAATAGGGCTTAATGGGGCCTGATGAGGCAGACCCACGCCCATAAGAAAGCACCATCAACCCATTCTCTGTTGATCCTCAGATAAGCTAATTGGCGGGCTGCCTGTCTCCATGAAGATTCCATTGACATTCATTGGAGTGTCTCTATGAGTTTTACAGCGTCCGAAATGGTATCCTTTACCCTTTATACAATATAGACGCCTAGAGTAGCATAGTTAGCATTCTTAGAGTAGCATAGTTAGCATCGTTAACATAGTTAGCATTGTTAGAGTAGCATAGTTAGCATCGTTAACATAGTTAGCATTGTTAGAGTAGCATAGTTAGCATCTTTAACATAGTTAGCATTCTCTTCATTGTCGCAGGTTTAACAAGGTCTGAGTCCAAAATGGCATCCTTTTCCCGATATAGTGCACTACTTTTGACCAGATAGTGTACTATATAGGGAAAAGGGTGCCCATTGGGACATTGTTGTTGTTTAGCCTGGGACAATGAGGAGAATGCTGATGATGTGACTGATTCAGCTATAGTGTAACTGCAGTGTAAACGGTGTGCTAACCTTTTAATCATCCACACGCGCGTAAACGTTGTTCTCTTTCTGACAGACTGATAATTAGGGAGTCTTTACTGGCCTCCTCATGTCTCTGCTTTCTTTGGGGATTTAGGGCTCAGTGTACCGTTTGTTTTCAAGCGGTTGTGACAAATGTAAGGAATATTGCAAGTAGGCTACAGTTTTATATGAAGTTCTGTACAATTATGACTATGTTCTGTGTTGTTGTTTTTTTCACCAGGTCAAGTCAGTTAACAACAAATTCTTATTTTCAATGACGGCCTAGGAACAGTGAGTTAACTGCCTTGTTCAGGGGCAAAGGGACAGTTTTGTACCTTGTCAGCTCGGGGATTTGACCTCGCAACCTTTCAGTCACAAGACCAACACTCTAACCATTAAGCTACCTGCTGCACCACATTATGCTGTCTGTGACTGATACAGATTTTAATAACCTGACTGTGTCTCTGTGATCCTCTCATACACAGGAATGATGCAGCTTAATTGGGCAACTGGGAGAAATGTTTTCATCTCACACTGTTATTAAAGTCTAAGTCTATATTCAATTTTGCCTGCATGTTATATAGTGTATTATAGATAGTCTCTCATCCTATGCTAAGCTACTCTGAGTCTACGAGACAGACTAACCCTAACCATTTTCCTCAACCTAACTTAATTTCCTAAACTGCTGCTGCATTTAAAATGTCAAATCTGGGGAAGAGAGCATTCTGTGTATTTTGCTGTGAGCTCTGTCATGTGGAGAATCTTTGTTCCAAATGGCTCCTATTCCCTATATAGTGCACTACTTTAGACCAGAGCCCTATAGAACCCTTTGTCTCTTATAGTGCACTACTTTAGACCAGAGCCCCATGGAACCCCTATTCCCTATATAGTGCACTACTTTAGACCGTGAGCCCTTATGATCCCTATTCCTATATAGTGCAGACCAGAGCCCTATGGAACCCTATTCTATATAGTGCACTACTTAGACCAGAGCCCTATGGAACCCTATTCCCTATATAGTGCACTACTTTAGACCAGAGCCCTATAGGTAGTAGAGCACCAAATAGGGGATTAAGGTGCAATTTGGGATGTGCAGACCTGGTTCTATCAACCTGTTTTGACCTGGGTTCTATCAACCTGTTTTGGACCTGGTTCTATCAACCTGTTTGATGATGTGATTGGGACGCAGACCTGGTTCACTCGACCTGTTTGATGAGATGTGATTTTGACTGTAGCTGCTATGGTAAGACACGGCACAATAAGATTTTAGAAAGAGGTGAGATTGGATGAAAGGATGAGAAGGAAAGACGAGGGAGGATGGATGTAGTGAGAGAGCGAATGAGAATGTGTTGAATTGAGATAATTGAGAGGAGGAGGAAGAGAGTGGGTGGTGGGTTATCAAGAAAGAGAGGCTATATAAGAACAAGTAGAGGGAAAAAAAGTGAAGGAGAGAGAGAGTGTGACATCACATCTACTGGGTGAAATACCACAGGTGCCATCCAGCTGCAAGATTTGTGACCTGTTGCCACGAGAAAAGGGCAACCAGTGAAGAACAAAACACCATTGTAAATACAACCATATTTATGCTAATTTATTTCCCTGTATACCTTAGCCATTTGTACATTGTTAAAACACTGTATATATATAATGTGACATTTGTTATGTCTTATTGTTTTGAAACTTCTTTATGTGTAATGTTTACTGTTAATTTTTATTGTTTATTTCACTTTATATATTATCTACTCCTTACTTGCTTTGGCAATGTTAACACATGTTTCCCATGCCAATAAAGCCCTTGAATTGAATTGAATTGAGAGAGAGAGAGAGACAGAGAGAGAGAGAGAGAGAGAGAGAGAGAGAGAGAGAGAGAGAGAGGGAGAGAGAGAGAGAGAGACAGAGAGATGAGAGAGAGACAGAGACAGAGACAGAGAGAGACAGAGAGACAGAGACAGAGAGAGAGACACAGAGAGTAGACAGAGACAGAGACAGAGACAGAGAGAGAGAGAGAGAGAGAGAGACAGAGAGACAGAGAGAGAGAGAGAGAGAGAGACAGAGAGACAGAGAGAGAGAGAGAGAGAGACAGAGAGAGAGAGAGAGAGAGAGAGACAGAGAGACAGAGAGAGAGAGAGAGACAGAGAGACAGAGACAGAGACAGAGAGAGAGAGAGAGAGACAGAGACAGAGAGAGAGAGAGAGAGAGAGAGAGAGAGAGAGAGACGAGAGACAGAGGGAGAGGGAGGGAGAGGGAGACAGAAGGTAGAGAGAGACAGGGAGGGGAAGGAGGGGAAGAAGGTAGAGAAGACAGGGAGGGGAGGGAAGAAGGTAGAGAAGACAGGGAGGGGGGAGGGGGAGGGAAGAAGGTAGAGAAGACAGGGAGGGAGGGAAGAAGGTAGAGAAGACAGGGAGGGGAGGGAAGAAGGTAAGAGAGGGAGGGGGAGGGAATGAAGGTAGAGAAGGGGAGGGAGAGAAGGTAGAGAAGACAGGGAGGGGAGGGGGAAGAAGGTAGAGAAGACAGGGAGGGAGGGGAAGAAGGTAGAGAAGGTAGAGAAGACAGGGTCTAATATGCAGGAATCAGCCTATGAATGTTTCAGTCCTATAGAGCTTTCTCCTTCCAGTCTGTTAGCATGTTAAACGCTCAGAATATGTACACTATATGACCAAAAGTATGTGGACACTACTGTCTAACATCTCATTCCAACATCATAGGTGAATGAGTTGGTCCCCCCTTGTTGCTATAACAGCCTCCCCTCTTCTGGGAAGGCTTCAATTAAATGTTGGAAAATTGCTGCTATAACAGCCCCACTCTTCTGGGAAGGTTTTCCACTAGATGTAGAACATTGCTGCTATAACAGCCTCCACTGTTCTGGGAAGGCTTTCCACTAGATGCAGGAACATTGCTGCTATAACAGCCTCCACTGTTCTGGGAAGGCTTTCCACTCAAATGTTGAAAATTGCTACTATACAGCCCCACCTTCTGGGAAGGCTTTCCACTAGATGTAGGAACATTGCTGCTATGACAGCCTCCACTGTTCTGGGAAGGCTTTCCACTAGATGTTGGAACACTGCTGCTATAACAGCCTCCACTCTTCTGGGAAGGCTTTCCACCAAATGTTGGTAAATTGTTGCTATAACAGCCCCCACTTTTCTGGGAAGGTCGTGACTAGATGTAGGAACATTGCTGCTATAACAGCCTCCACTCTTCTCTGGGAAGGCTTTCCACTAGATGTTGGAACATTGTTGCTATAACAGCCTCCACTCTTCTGGGAAGGCTTTCCACTAGATGTTGGAACATTGCTGCTATAACAGCCTCCACCTTCTGGGAAGGCTTTCCACTAGATGTTGGAACATTGCTGCTATAACAGCCTCCACTCTTCTGGGAAGGCTTTCCACTAGATGCTGTAACATTGCTGCTATAAGCCAGCCTCCACTGTTCTGGGCTTTCCACTAGATGTAGGAACATTGCTGCTATAACAGCCTCCACTCTTCTGGGTGAAGGCTTTCACTAGATGTAGGAACATTGCTGCTATAACAGCCTCCACTCTTCTGGGAAGGCTTTCCACTAGATGTAGGAACATTGCTGCTATAACAGCCTCCACTCTTCTGGGAAGGCTTTCCACTAGATGTTGGAACATTGCTGCTATAACAGCCTCCCCTCTTCTGGGAAGGCTTTCCACTAGATGTTGGAACATTGCTGCTATAACAGCCTCCACTGTTCTGGGAAGGCTTTCCACTAGATGTTGGAACATTGCTGCTGGGACTTGCTTCTGTTCAGCCACAAGAGCATTAGTGAGGTCAGGAACTGATGTTGGGGCGATTAGGCCTGACTCGCAGTCAGCGTTCCAATTCAACCCAAAGGTGTTCGATGGGGTTGAGGTCAGGGCTCTGTGCAAACCAATCAAGTTCTTCCACACTTATCTTGACAAACCATTTCAGTATGGACCTCGCTTTGTGCGCTGGGTCATTGTCATGATGAAACAGGAAAGGGCCTTCCCCAAACTGTTGCCACAAAGTTGGAAACACGGAATCATCTAGAATGTCATTGTTAAGATTTCCCTTCACTGGAACTAAGGGGTCTAGCCTGAACCATGAAAAACAGCCCCAGACCATTATTCCTCCTCTACAGAACTTTACAGTTGGCACTATGCATTGAGGCAGGTAGCGTTGTCCTGGCGTCCGTTTGATGGTGAAGCGTGATTCATCACTCCAGAGAACATGTTTCCACTGCTCCAGAGTCCAATGGCAGTGAGCTTTACAACCACTCTAGGCTTGTGTGCAACTCCTCCCAATGGGGAAGTTATTTGAGAGCAGAAATTTGACAGACTTCCTTGTTGGAAAGGTGGCATCCTATGATGGTGCCACAATGAAATACACTGAGCACTTCAGTAAGGTCATTCTACTACCAATGTTTGTGTATTTATTTAACTAGGCAAGTCAGTTAACATCAAAGAGGGAATGAGGGTGTGTGTGTGTGTGTGTGTGTGTGTGTGTGTGTGTGTGTGTGTGCGTGCGTGTGTGTGTGTGTGTGTGTGTGTGTGTGTCTAGAAGGCCAGCATCCCGGAGTCACCCCTTCACCGTTGGCGTTGAGGCTGGTGTTTTGCGGGTACTATTTAATGAAGCTGCCAGTTGAGGACTTGTGAGGCGTCTGTTTCTCAGACTAAACACTCTAATGTACTTGTCCTCTTGCTCAGATGTGTACCACGGCCTCCCACTCCTCTTTCTATTCTGGTTAGAGCTAGTTTGTGCTGTTCTGTGAAGGGAGTAGTACACAGCGTTGTATGAGATCTTCAGTTTCTTGGCAATTTCTCGCATGGAATAGCCTTCATTTCTCAGAACAAGAATAGACTGCCGAGTTTCAGAAACAAGGTCATTGTTCTTGGCCATTTTGATCCTGTGATCGAACCCACAAATGCTGATGCTCCAGATACTGAACTAGTCTAAAGAAGGCCAGTTCTATTGCATCTTTAATCAGGACAACAGTTTCCAGCTGTGCTAACATATTTGCAAAAGGGTTTTCTAATGAGTAATTAGTGTTTTAAAATGATAAACTTGGATTAGCTTAACACAATGTGCCATTGGAACACAGGAGTGATGGTTGCTGGGATAATGGGCCTCTGTACGCCAGAGATGATGAAGGGGAGGGAGTAAGAGGGAGAGGGAGGGAGAGGGGGAGGAGTAAGAGGGAGAGATGAGAGGGGGGAGGGGAGAGCAGAGGGAGAGGGAGGGAGAGAGGGGGAGAGGGAGAGGAGTAAGGGGAGAGGGGGTGGAGAGGGGAGCAAGAGGAGAGAGGGAGGGAGAGAGGGGAGTAAGAGGGAGAGGGAGGGGAGAGAGGGAGAAGAGGGAACAGAGAGGGTAGGGGGAGTAAGAGGGAGATGAGAGGGAGGGAGAACGAGGGAGAGATGAGAGGGGGAGTAAGGAGGGAGAGGAAGGAGAGAGGGAGAAGAGGGAGAGATGAGAGAGGGGAGTAAGAGGGGAGGGAGGGAGAGGAGGGAGAGAGGGAGTAAGAGGGAGATGAGAGGGGAGGGAGGGCAGGGAGAGGAAGGAGAGAGGGGAGGGGAGGAGAGATGAGAGGGGGAGGGAGCAAGAGGGAGAGGGAGGGAGAGAGGGAGTAAGAGGGAGAGGGAGGGGCAGGGGAGGGGGAGGGAGATGAGGGGGGAGTAAGAGGGAGAGGGAGGGAGAGAGGGGAGTAAGAGGGAGAGATGAGAGGGGGAGGAGAGAGAGAGGAGGGAGGGAGAGAGGGAGTAAGAGGGAGAGGGAGTGAGAGAGGGGAGTAAGAGGGAGAGATGAGAGGGGGGAGGGAGTAAGAGGGAGAGGGAGGGTGAGAGGGGAGTAAGAGGGAGAGGAGAACAAGGAGATTGGGAGGAAGGACCATAGTCACACAGTCCCATGTAGACATGGGGTGGCAAGTAGCCGAGTTGGGCTAGTAACCGAAAGGTTGCAAGATCAATCCCTGAGCTGACAAGGTAAAACATCTGTCGCCTGTCCCTGAACAAGGCAGTTGACCCACTGTTCAGACCATCATTGTAAATAAGAATTTGTTCTTAATCTCTTGATTCATTTACATTCGTCTGGCGATAACAGCATCATTAATGCACATTAGCACCTCTGTTATTACACCCCACTGTGTGTGAATGGGACCAGCCAGGAACACTGTGTGTGAATGGGACTGTTAGGAACACTGTGTGGGAATGGGACCAGCCAGGAACACTGTGTGTGAATGGGACCAGTCAGGAACACTGTGTGAATGGGACCAGCCAGAACACCACAAAGGAATGGGACCAGTCAGGAACACTGTGTGAATGGGACCAGCCAGGAAGGAACACTGTGTGTGAATGGGACCAGTCAGGGAACACTGTGTGTGAATGGGACCAGCCAGGAAGGAACACTGTGTGTGAATGGGACCAGTCAGGAACACTGTGTGAATGGGACTCAGCGAGGAACACTGTGTGTGAAATGGGACCAGTCAGGAACACTGTGTGAATGGGACCAGTCAGGAACACTGTGTGTGAATGGGACCAGTCAGGGGAACACTGTGTGAATGGGACCAGCCAGGAAGGTGAATGGGACCAAGGAACACTGTGTGTGAATGGGACCAGCCAGAAGGAACACTGTGTGTGAATGGGACCAGTCAGGAACACTGTGTGTGAATGGGACCAGCCAGGAAGGAACACTGTGTGTGAATGGGACCAGTCAGGAAACACTGTGTGTGAATGGGACCAGCCAGGAAGGAACACTGTGTGTGAATGGGACCAGTCAGGAACACTGTGTGAATGGGACCAGCCAGGAAGGAACACTGTGTGTGAATGGGACCAGTCAGGAACACTGTGTGTGAATGGGACCAGTCAGGAACACTGTGTGTGAATGGGACCAGTCAGTAACACTGTGTGAATGGGACCAGCCAGGAAGGAACACTGTGTGTGAATGGGACCAGTGGGACAGTCAGAACACTGTGTGTGAATGGGACCAGCCAGGAAGGGAACACTGTGTGTGAATGGGACCAGTCAGGAACACTGTGTGTGAATGGGACCAGTCAGGAACACTGTGTGTGAATGGGACCAGTCAGGAACACTGTGTGTGAATGGGACCAGTCAGGAACACTGTGTGTGAATGGGACCAGCCAGGAAGGAACACTGTGTGTGAATGGGACCAGTCAGGAACACTGTGTGTGAATGGGACCAGCCAGGAAGGAACACTGTGTGTGAATGGGACCAGTCAGGAACACTGTGTGTGAATGGGACCAGCCAGGAAGGAACACTGTGTGTGAATGGGACCAGTCAGGAACACTGTGTGTGAATGGGACCAGCCAGGAAGGAACACTGTGTGTGAATGGGACCAGTCAGGAACACTGTGTGTGAATGGGACCAGTCAGGAACACTGTGTGTGAATGGGACCAGCCAGGAACACTGTGTGTGAATGGGACCAGCCAGGAAGGAACACTGTGTGTGAATGGGACCAGTCAGGAACACTGTGTGTGAATGGGACCAGCCAGGAAGGAACACTGTGTGTGAATGGGACCAGTCAGGAACACTGTGTGTGAATGGGACCAGTCAGGAACACTGTGTGTGAATGGGACCAGTCAGGAACACTGTGTGTGAATGGACCAGTCAGGAACACTGTGTGTGAATGGGGACTAGCCAGGAAGGAACACTGTGTGTGAATGGGACTAGTCAGGAACACTGTGTGAGAATGGGACAGGAGTTAATGGTTCTATTTAACAGACACAGTGGAACAGTGACAGTCTATCTAGTATGACACAGGTATTATATGGGGGTTTCTGTTGCTGTTCACAAAGAATACACTAATCCCTTTATAGTGCACTACTTCTGACCAGGGTCCAGGGTGGTGTCCCCTTTCTCCCTTATAGTGCACTACTTCTGACCAGGGTGGTGTTCCCTTTATATTGCACTACTGACCAGGGTGGTGTTCCCTTTATAGTGCACTACTTCTGACCAGGTTGTGTCCCTTTATAGAGCACTACTTCTGACCAGGGTGTTGTTCCTTTATAGTGCACTACTTCTGACCAGGTTGGTGTTCCCTTTATAGAGCACTACTTCTGACCAGGGTGTTGTTCCCTTTATAGTGCACTACTTCTGACCAGGGTGGTGTTCCCTTTATAGAGCACTACTTCTGACCAGGGCCCAGGGTGGTGTTCCTTTATAGTGCACTACTTCTGACCAGGGTCCAGGGTGGTAGTCCCCTTTCCTGTATAGTACTACTTCTGACCAGGCCCAGGGTGGTGTTCCCTATAGAGCACTACTTCTGACCAGAGTCCAGGGTGGTGTCCCCTTTCCCCTTTATAGTGCACTACTTCTGACCAGTGGGTTCCCTTTGAGGCATCACTTCTGACCAGGGTCCAGGGTGTGTTCCCTTTATAGTGCACTACTTCTGACCAGGGTCCAGGGTGGTGTTCCCTTTATAGTGCACTACTTGACCAGGATGGTGTCTCCCTTTATAGTAGTACTTCTGACCAGGTTGGTAAATCCCTTTATAGAGCACTACTTCTGACCAGGTGGTGTTCCCTTTATAGTGCACTACTTGACCAGGTTGGTGTTCCCTTTATAGTGCACTACTTCTGACCAGGTTGGAAGTTCCTTTATAGAGCACTACTTCTGACCAGGGTGGTGTTCCCTTTATAGTGCACTACTTCTGACCAGGGTGGTGTCCCCTTTCCCTTTATAGAGCACTACTTCTGACCAGGGTGGTGTTCCCTATAAAGTGCACTACTTCTGACCAGGTTGGTGTTCCCTTTATAGAGCACTACTTCTGACCAGGGTGGTGTTCCTTGAGAGTGCACTACTTCTGACCAGGGTGGTGTCCCCTTTCCCTTTATAGAGCACTACTTGACCAGGTGGTGTCCCTTTATAGTGCACTACTTGACCAGGGTGGTGTTCCCTTTATAGTGCACTACGGACCAGGGTGATGTTCCCTTTATAGTGCACTACTTCTGACCAGGGTGGTGTTCCCTATAGTACATCACTTGACCAGGTGGTGTTCCCTTAGTAGTGCACTACTTGGACCAGGGCCCAGGGTGGTGTTCCCTTTATAGTGCACTACTTCTGACCAGGGACCAGGGTGATTTCCCTTTATAGTGCACTACCTCTGGACCAGAGCCCAGGGTGGTGTTCCCTTTATAGTGCACTACTTCTGACCAGGGTGGTGTTCCCTTATAGTGCACTACTTCTGACCAGGGTGGTGTTCCCTTTATAGTGCACTACTTCTGACCAGGGCCCAGGTGGTGTCCCCTTTCCTTTATAGTGCACTACTTCTGACCAGGGTCCAGGGTGGTGTTCCCTATAGTGCACTACTTCTGACCAGGGTCCAGGGTGGTGTCCCCTTTCCCTTTATAGTGCACTACTTCTGACCAGGGAACCAGGGTGGTGTTCCTATAGTGCACTACTTCTGACCAGTGTCCTGTGTGGTGTCCCCTTTATAGTGCACTACTTCTGACCAGGGTCGTGTTCCCATTCCCTTTATAGTGCATTGCTTTTGACCAGACCCCAGGGTGTCTTTCTCAGAGTAGTAACCATAGAAATATAATCTATATTCTATAGTGACTCCATATTGGGTGGATTCTATATCTACGGTTGCAACAATCACAGATTCTGTAGTGACTCCATAATGGGTGGATTCTATATCTACGGTTACAACAATCACAGATTCTGTAGTGACTCCATATTGGGTGGATTCTATATCTACGGTTGCAACAATCACAGATTCTGTAGTGACTCCATAATGGGTGGATTCTATATCTACGGTTGCAACAATCACAGATTCTGTAGTGACTCCATATTGGGTGGATTCTATATCTACGGTTGCAACAATCACAGATTCCGTTGTGACTCCATATTGGGTGGATTCTAAATCTACGGTTGCAACAATCACAGATTCTGTAGTGACTCCATAATGGGTGGATTCTATATCTACGGTTGCAACAATCACAGATTCTGTAGTGACTCCATAATGGGTGGATTCTATATCTACGGTTGCAACAATCACAGATTCTGTAGTGACTCCATATTGGGTGGATTCTATATCTACGGTTGCAAATAATCACAGATTCCGTTGTGACTCCATATTGCAGATTCTAAATCTACGGTTGCAACAATCACAGATTCTGTAGTGACTCCATATTGGGTGGATCAAAACTAACTTCCTTGGGAATTACAGCTGTGTACATTCAACTAATTCTATTTATACAGGTGGATCTTCCTGCTATGTAACTCGAGATCCAAGGCAATAATCCGATCAGTCGTCCCGCTCTGAGGGTCACGTGTTCAATTCTAGTGTTAGACACTCTGTTCATTTGGTTTTGTTTAAATTCCAATACCATAACCATTGACCTTAACCATTGTGACCTTAACCTTAACCATTACCCTTAACCTTAACCATGACCTTAACCATTACCACATGACCTTAACCATTACCCTTACCTTGACCATGACCATTACCATGACCTTAACCCTTACCTTAACCCTTATCTTAACCCTTACCTTAACCCTTACCTTAACCCTTACCTTAACCTTAACCCTTACCTTAACCCTTACCTTAATGGTCTGTCGTTCTGCCCCTGAACAGGCAGTTAACCCACTGTTCCTAGGCCGTCATTGAAAATAAGAATTTGTTCTGAACTGACTTGCCTAGTAAAATAAAGGTAAAATAAAAAATAAAAAAAACATTACCTTAACCATTAGGAATGAATGCCTTACCTTAACCATTAGGAATGAATGCATTGCCTTAATCATTAGGAATGAATGCCTTACCTTAACCCTTAGGAATGAATGCCTTACCTTAACCCTTAGGAATGAATGCCTTACCTTAATCATTAGGAATGAATGCCTTACCTTAACCATTAGGAATGAATGCATTACCTTAACCATTAGGAATTAATGCATTACCTTAACCATTAGGAATGAATGCCTTACCTTAATCATTAGGAATGAATGTCTTACCTTAACCATTAGGAATGAATGC